>NW_021163056.1:967500-1270000 GCF_004324835.1 Dendronephthya gigantea | reverse complement strand
TTCATCATTAGAAAGAAAACAGTTAATAAAATGCAATTAATGTTAACAATATCGCTGAATATAAACATTTGAATAAACTGATATTATCATATAAGTTGTAACACCTATTGCGTACAACCTGCAGTCTAATAACGTCCAGTTGTAATCTGTTGTCAGTGGTGGACAGATCGAAAACATCAAAGCCACGTACATAATGGTATAACATTGAAGTACTTGTTAATAATAACCTAAGTTAGAATTATTTGTTTAGACAAATATAGATATTATGGTAATATACTGTAAAATGGCAATTAACCTCATATATATCTCAAACATTGTAGCAGGGTTATGTGATTTAAAATGATCACTGACTATATTGTAATATGTACAATCTGCATCGCAGTATCATAAATAATGGTAAACTGGTGCTATGACCATTGCTGCTGTGCTGCAGTACTGTTATTGTTCAGTACAGCCTTATTTCAGCTTCTACATTACACCTGGTGATTTTGTCACCAATGGAAACATAATGATCATGTTGAACTACGTACTGGTAATTGATCACAGTTGCCATCTCCTAATCGATCTGTAAAGATGTGCATTGCAATATAATTTATGGAAACCTGTAACTACTGTACTGCATACAAAAATATCAAAATGATATTCTTATCACACTCTGTTAGTATGGTATATCACTTACTGAAGTTAATGGATACTGTTGAAAACATGCAATATGCAGTCTTACAAATGGGTAATTTCAAATTCCATGGCATTTTATACAGTGCTGAATATTTATCTGTCTTACACCTGGATAATGGTTATTAAAGCCACAATTGTCACTAATTTCCACAGTTGCATCTGGCACCACATGAATTTGTGACCGAGAGCAGCCATAATAAAGTGTCACCACCCCCCACTTCAGGATTTGCTCACAAGTTCACAACTTCCTACAGCAGGATGTGCAATGGCACAACAATTAAAGTACACCAGACTGACCTAAGCCAGGAACCAGCATCCACCAGCACAACAACCACACTATGGAGGCACTCGTAGTGTAAAACAGTCACCACTTGTACTGCAGCAGCACATGATAACTGTGCCAGATAATAGTCACCAAGTGCTACAATTGAGTACAATAGTTAATAGTTGTTACATATATATTGTACATAATGCTTTCTGGATATAGCTTATTACTATATACTAATTTAGTAATAGTTGATAATGGACTATTTCCTGAGGTTACTAATTAAACATTCAAAAGTCAAAACATATCAATTCTTGTCCTCTTTTAACTTGGATACACACTATGCAAGTAATAACGTCAATTTGACGTTATCCTTGTTTCAAACACGAATATGGACGTGACCCCCTACCAGTCAACATTAGTCAAAGGAACATTTGATTCATTCTCATCATTCATTCTCATCAATTGAATGAAAACACCGATTGAAAACACAAAAATATACACTTATGGAATGTCAAATAATCTCAACTTTAATCAAACACCAGACTTACACTAACAGTACTCAAAATGTGCCAAATATAAAAGTATGTATAATATTGCATACACATGTATACTACCAACATACCAGTGTCATAAAAATAACCCCATATAAACAACCTAACATAAAAAATTGTCTTCAATGTTTTCTTCATTTAGTCTTATTGTTTTGCCTAAACAGCGATACTTTGAGCAATTTTCTTATTTCTATCATATGAAATATGTAACAAGGAGGGTAAACTCAGGAATAATGCCTCAATTTCATCCTTGGTTACAGATTTTTGGTTAAAATTTTTGCCTTCGAGTTCAAATGCCTGCGAAATAAAGTCTTGAAATGCTGTAAGCTCAATGACACTTTCTTCATCACTTTCAAAACAAAGCTGACAATACCAATTTCTCTTGCAAGCTTTTTCTTTCAACTTAAGATGACACGGATCACAATATCCATAACCATAACGCGTCTGGGAGTTTGGATATAGGGAAGTTGACTTCTGGTGCTACTTCAATAGTTGTACGCCAATCCATCACAACATCTTCCATGTTTGAAGTAGTATCAATCCGAAACTTCTTTACCTTTACTGGCGTTGCTTTATCAGAAGCTTCCTTAAAGCGTTTCATCTTAGGAGGCGAGAAACAAACCCCACGAACGACAGTCTCTTTCGTTTGTGAAACACAATCAAAGTATTTCCCTTTCTTCACCGGCGAGGCATTATGAATGTATGCAACAATTTCTCCCTAAAGCCCAGGCTTCGATGTCTCTGCAGAACCAACTAGTTTAAGATCTTTCTCCACCTCTTTAACACAGTCAACAAGATCTGAGTCTACTGTGCTCTCCATATTTAAATGATCTGAATCCATGAACTGAAAGAAAATAGCTAAAGAATAAATGCATCCATGCTAAGCCAACCCATGTGCCAACAGTGCCATATAAAGGAAGGATGATACCATGATACGTATTCTTTGGCAGAGCGACAGCGCCTATTGGCTACATCGATGCCTCCTTAGCAACCACGTGAGCGACAACTAAAATTTGTTTTGAAAAATTTCATATTCGTTTTTTAGGTCGCTTTTTCGGTTTTTAAGGAAAAACGGTGCTTTTTTGAAATGGTTATACTACCTTAGACTTTCTGGAATGATATTTTAAGGGAAAAAACTCGTTAAAAACGACTTATTTTGGTCTCGGACATCGTGAATGAGTGAACATCCAGGACTTAGACTTGAAATTCGTCATTCTCGCGCCTTGTTTCTTTACGCCATCAGCCAAAACTGAAAACTCGTAGTCGTTGGGCCTTTGAGTACGACACTGATTAATACCTGTTACAGATTAATCTGTGGTACGGGTTTGTTGAAAAATTTCGTACTCGAAAGCCCAACGACTACGAGTTTTAGCTGATGGCGTAGAAATAATGCGCGAAAATGACGAATTCGTAGTCGTACTTGTAGTTGCTGCTAAACCTCCCTATTTATAATCTCTACAGGCCCACCTATGGCACAGATTAATACCCAGATCACAGGAAGTGCCAGTCAATGTGAAGATATTCACACACTTTTTTAATTAAATATGTTGGAAAATATACCGTCAAACGAGGATTATAATTTTCCGCTCCTACGATAATCAAAAAAAGATAAAATACTCGTACAATATTGAAAACGAGGTACTCTTAACTCACTTTTCCAAAGCGCGTATAGATGATGATGGATTCAGACACAAACTACTACACAGTCCCTTTCGCCAGCAAATGAGAGGTTTTTTTCCATGCATAAAATAGTTCGGCTCCATTTTGGAATTTTTTGGGGGGGATGCCTCTAGTCACTTGCTGAGCAAGCGCTTACGCTTTTTTAATATGAGAAACATAGGCGGCCCAGAACTGATCTTGCTAATCTCGCTAACCTAGCGTGACCGCTCATGTTGTCTGAACAGTCTTATATTAGGACTTATATTATCATAATATAAGACTGTTCATACAACATGAGCGTCGCGCGAGGTTAGCGAGATCAGTTCTGAGCCGCATATGTGAGAACAGAGACATCTGGGTATTAATCTGTGCCCGTATGGTATGGTATCGCGCATCCGCAGCTCATCCTAAAGCAAAACATAGTTGATGCAACACCAGCCAAAATTTTCCCCTTACAACTCTGAACTTTTCCTTACAGCACCATTACCCTGATACTCTTACAGAACACCCTTTACCAAAAGCCATATTCTCAATATTTGCAGCCAATTCGCACACCACCACTGAAAATTTCTTACATAACATACTGACCATATTACCATCTCTAACTTTGTAAATTGAAAGCATCAGTCAACCATAACCTTTATAAGCATTTATTTTTTAACATAAATCACCTTATTTCTAATAGTTTACTCCTTTATAAAGCCAAAACTCTTTACGTCTTAATCAGCGGCCATATGCACACTATGTGTGCCTATTTTTATATTTACTTTAGTTACATTATTACAAACGCATGGACATATTGTACTTAGACAGCTATATTTTTTTCTGATTCTAGGTCTTATATATCCCTATTGGACTCTGAAGGACACAGTGATGATGATGATGATATTTATCTACAGCTGGCCATGGAAGAGAGTGCAAGGTAATAATTTCTCTATCAAAATACTTTGAACTGACTTAAGTGTTTCCTATAAAATTATTACTAATATCCTCTTTTGCTCAGGGATGCTCGTCAACCTTCAGAGTTTGAAGACATTAAAGATATCCTCACTGCTCATCGCAGTAAAGTAATGACTCCAAATGAAGATGGTAGGCGAAATTATCTCAGTGTGAGACGTGGCCATGTACTCAAGGATGGTGTCAAAAAAATTGGCAGATTAACCTTTGCACCGAAATTGGTAATTTTGGTGAAATTTGCTGACGATGATGGGAACAGTGAAGGTGCTGTTGATACTGGTGGACCTACACAAGAATTCTTTCGACTTGCTCTCAATGAGATGTTTACCAAAGCAAACACTTTTCAGGGAACAGATAGAAATAAAGTTGTAGTGAATAACATACAAGGTTAATACATTGGAAACATTTGGCGTGACGTCTTAATGATTCCATTATATTACTTTTAAAACTGACATAGAACACACGTTGACTTGTTAATTCTCATTTAGCCTTGGCAAAAGGACTTTATCGAAGCTATGGCAAGATTCTAGCGTTGTTGCTATTAAATGGTGGAAAAGCTTGCCGCTGTCTTTGCAAAAGTGTTTACAACTTCATTGTTGATAAAACAGCGGTACCTACTATTGAAGATATTCCCTGCCAGCATGTTAGGGAAATTTTATTGCAGGTATAATAAAACAGCTTACATGGTTGATGTTACTGAAATGTGAATGTTTCACATACGTCTTACACACCTTATAGGTTAAGAACTCTCAAACTGAAGAAAAGTTCAAAAATGTAATAAACAATGACACGACGATGGAGCTTCTGAGTTCGTGTGGTTTTACGTCAATCCCAAAATATGAAAAAAAGGACGATCTGATGAGAATGATTGCCAAGTATGAAGTTTTCGATAAACCAAGAAGTGCACTAGAACAATTCAAAGAAGGCTTAAACACACTTGGTATTCTTGATCTAATGAAGCAATATCCAGCAGAATTTGAAAGTTTATTTTGCTATGATCCTGAGGGTAACAAGCTCAGTGCAAATTTCGTTGATAGCATCTTCACTCAATTTTTGATCCTGTCGGAAGTAATAAGAGGATCAAACAGGAACTTATTTTGATGCACTGGAGGGATTGCAGGATGCAGAAGGTGAATACGACTGAAAAGACTTATTTTTGAAAACAAGTTATATTTTTCATTTTATTTTTACAATATATTTTTTTATAGGTGGCCACACAAATGTGTCCTTAAATTAAAGGAAATATTGGTTTTTATTGGTTTTTGCTACCGGATCTGATGAGGTGCCACCATGTGGTTTTGACCCTTCTCCAACTGCAGAATTTTGGGAAGACCAACGACCAAGAGGAAATACATGTGCCATTATGCAATCAGCTTGCCATTATGGCCAGGCAAAGATGAAATATCTTATGATGAGTTTAAGGAATTCATGGATGATGGAATTCAAAATTCACCTGGTTTTGGACGAGCATAAGACTTTTTGATGGGAAAGTTATTTTTACATACTACGGTGCCTCAAATTCACAACCATCAACAGTCTCTACTTGATCTTTTTTAAAATGTAAATAAAATGACTCGACACACAAAAAATATTCTTGAAAATCATTTAATTAAAACACCACATATTCTAACTGAAACTCCCCCCGTGGCTTCAAAATTTAATAATAGGTGCATACTGCCATGTACTATGGCACTAATTTATTATTCCAAGACCAAGAGTTTATTGACTGAATAGTACCTAGTGGAAGAAACGCAATCCACTTCAGGATCATCCACCAGAGGAACTTCTCGCAATTGACGATCCAGATTTCTATCATTGCTTGCATCCTGCAAGTGGTTTTTAATAATTTTGCACTGTAAGCGGAGCTAAATGTTTCAAAACATCCTGCTATTTGGGGCTAAGCAATGAGTATTCAACAGTCACGTTCTGACAGTAGCCACTTACAATTGCAACATTTCCTGAGGTCGATGTGGACACAGATGAGCTTATCTGTGATGTGGACGCGGATAGTGGCCCGGTGGCAACTAAGGTTGTTGCTGATGTTGTTGTTATTGAAGATGCCCCCACGGTCCGCGTTGGACTCAAAAAAGTCGCTACAGCATTGGCCACAACTCTTCCTAGTTCGTCTGGATTAGTCAGTCAAAATTGCTCGAAGAAGGCACTATTCACGAAGCATGAAGCTATAAATTTGCATGAATGCGCGCGAATTTGCGAAATATGTTAACCGCTGAACAGGATCACCGCGGCGCATTGAAGACCATCTGCGCATACCACCTGCGCATATCATTAGAATTTGTCCCCCGTGTGAATGTGTCATTGAGCCAGCGGTTAAATTGTACAGCAGTTTCAGTATGACGCGTGCGCACATGCATAAATTTATTTCGGCAATAGATCGGCAAGCTTTCGACGTGGTCTCGGAGATTGGCGAAGGCCACAACGTGACAACCTACTGACACAACAACAGCAAAGCTTTATTGGAAACAAAACAGTAAATTTGAAACCGCCGAAGCTAGGAGAAAAAAGATTGAGATGGCATTTTGCATGGGCGATTGTGTTGAGGCTATTGACCAAGTGGGCATCTGGAGTACAGGCAAGGTTGTCGCATGTAGCGACGAGGAGGTACGTGTTCGGTTTGATGGATACAATCGTCGACATGATCGAACATTTCACCCAGATTACATGGTTGAAATAAGAAGTCCCACTATAAATGAAGTTCAGCATGATTCCCCTGCAAAGAAGAGACGGAATGTCCGAGAAAACAGTGAGGTAAGTTTAACATCTTAAGATTTAACTCGTAAAAGCTGTTATACTTGACAAGAAGTCTGTTTTCGATTCATTATTTCAGTCTTCGAAAGCACATGATCATATCCGCCACCTCGAGAGAGACGATGAAGTGTGGTTCGTGGAGGAGTCAGGCAACATTGCCCAGGCCAGAGTAAAGGTGGTCGATCCAATAAGAATGAAGATCACTGTCCAGGTAAGCACTAAAACTATCTGCTCATGTCTGATCACAATAGTATGAACTGAGGTCTAAGACTAAGGTACATATTGATATTACCATCTTGTTTTGTTGAGGAGGTTCACTACAAAGAATCTATCAATTTCAAACATTTTCATTTTTTGGCTCATGTATAACATAATTAACAATTATTTACTGAAGTATAGGTGAATAGTGGAGGATATTTACCAAGATGCAAAGCTTGAGGTAAATATCCACCACGTTCACCAACACTGAGGTGAATAATTGTTTTAGTATAATTTCATCAGAAAAACTGCAATGCCACAAGAATCACATGAAAAAGTGTCGAAAACAAGACATTTTGAAAGCATTTTCCACTGCCCAGCACCAACTAGTAATCAGAATGCTTGTAACACATTATTTGCTGATGCAATTATGCTAATACAGGATAATATGTATCTCAGTCTCTACTTTGTGTTCGAGTACCGCACATACTGTGGTTGAATTGATACTCAAATCTTAATTTTTGTGCCATATTTTCTGTAGATGGGTGACAAGGAGCAAGAAGTCCTTGGCCAAAACATTTGCAAAGCACCGTCTGAACCTCAAGTTCTGCAGCCCGGTGGGCAAAAAAAACGAAAACAAAGAACAGGCAAACAGAAGCTGTTTGACGAAAAAGAGATAGAAGCAATGTCAAATGATGCTGAGGAGCACATTGGAACACCAACTATTGAATATCTGGTTTCCAATGGCACTAAAGTGCCACTTTTGTTTTATGTAAGGGCTTCAGATGGCCTTAAATTTCAAGTAGGTGATATTGCAAGGACAAGCAATTATTTGGCACCACTCATAGTTAGTGATCTATGGCTGGAGAATGGCAATGTGTGTGCCAAGTTATTACAGTTTGACTGTAGTAAAAATGTAATTGTAGATGGCTTTTTTATCCAATGTGATATTGAATTTGTTCAACCCTGGGATGGAGAGAAGCTTAAGACAAAATCAGCAACAGATTCGTTATTTAATGCAGCATCTGCTAGGGTCTCTACATTTATCAAACATAATGATACTTTTAATCTAAGGTTATTCTTTCGTAAGCAAGCTATTTGTAAGTCTCTTAGAGACAGTATTGCCTCAGGTTTTTCTAACCTAAATAGTTCAAGGTTCTCATTAGGTCCATTTGACCTCTTTTGTGATGCGTTAATTTTTACTTTGGGAACCTGTCCAGCAAAGAAATTTTCATTGTTAGAGGATAGTGATTTTTTGTTCTTGGATGAGTTGTTAGGTGCAGGATGGGATATCAAATTAGGCAAAGATTCTGATAGTTTTTTTAAATATGTAACATCAGTAGAGCTGTCAAGAAGCAGAGACTTTTTACTAGTATTCCATGTTAAGTTCAGTGAGTCTAAATTTGTTTTTAATAATGAGTACCGTGTAATGTGTCGCAACGCTATTAATGAAAGAAAGAAGGAAATGGCTGCCCTTACTTCTAATGAACTGGCATAAAAATACCAGTTAGTCAGTTGTTCAAACACTTAATTTTGCCTAACCATATAGGGACATAGCTAGACTGAAGTAGTGAACTTGGTTTACAGTTAATGTTAATAAATCACATTTAAGCAGATTGACTTGAAGACAAAGGCATTCTTTGTCAGTATGAGACAAATTTGATTCACTTTAATTGCATTATTGAGTCAACCAAAAATTGATCCCAGGTTAATGCTATTAAATAATCAGGTTTGAACAACTTGACTACATTATGTATCACTACTGTTGGTAACGTGGATATGAAATTGTTTAACATTTTTGTAATTAGTATGTGATTTCAACAATCATGTATTATTAAATTCAAAACATCTTAGCTCCTTGTTTTTTGTAGTGCTTTCGTCTTTGGGAAGTACCTTTGCTCCAATGCCCAATCAAAATATTGGGACATGCTAATTTACATGGGCGGACCTGCCATTTTATATTTCAAAGGAAGGTTTCAGGAACCATTCACATTTCTTCTAGAAAACGTCGATCATATCTTGTTTCCCAGGTCTTTGCTCAAGGACATCCCAAAATTCCTACCTTTACATCTGCAAAAACCTTAGCCTTTGAACATTTGTTGCAAGTTTCCTAAACATACGAATTTGCATGCTAATGACACCATTTCAATGTTGACATACTTGTGAGCGATGGCTTCTTGTCATTCAATAGCATTCAATAGTTAATAGCGTTCGGCTGTGCTCCTATCATAACATCAACAGATCCCAATGCCTGGAATATAAGGATTTTCATCTCAAACTGTCCTCTACTCGAGTCTTGTGTACTCTGCTTTGGAAACAAATGCATGTAAAATAGTAAGTATCCCATATATATTTATACATATAAAGGATTATTAATGAGTTGATACGGAAACTAAAAAGTAAAAGGTATTTATTACACTAGATTCTCATGTACAGTAGATATTTACAGTTAAAAATGTATAATTTAAATCAAATGTTATACCATATAATATATTTATTATATTAGATAATTTTGATAATACTGTATAGTGTATCTTGGTTTCATAATTTTAATAATACTGTAGCCAAACACTTGTGGTCAATTAGACAGGTCACCTCACCATGTTTATTTCACATCACTAGTTGTTCACATGGTCGTATCGCCAGATGATGAAGTGTCATTTGTCCTTGCAAACATTTCATTCGCTCTTCTTTTGTACATTTGTTTATCTTCATCAGCTGTTTCATGGTGCCATTGATATAACAAGTGTCTGTTGACATCTTTAAATCTGGCATTCTCTTTATTCTCCTCTAACATCTTTTTAACATTTCCAGCATTTTCTTTGACAAACATCATGTAAGGATTTAATGGTTTTTTCAAAACTCTGTTTTTCTTTTTATGGTTCTTTCTAGCTGTTACATTTTCTTCAACAAAAACTCTTTTCTCCCCCTTTGCATTGGATTTGAGGCTTTTTTTCAAATCAGAAAATGCACCGGAGCGCTTAAAATGAGTTTCATCAACATTCTTTGCCACAATATGTACAGACGATGTTTCTGGTGCATCCCTTATCTGGTCTAGGTTGAGGAGGAATGGTTCAATTGAGGGTAGTGAGTTATCCTTCACAGCCTGGGTGATGAATTTCGGTGAGACAATCTTCCAATTTCTCTGGAAGGCAGTTGCAATTGAAGAGTTGACTTTCTCTCTCTTGTTGCATTCCTTTTGTGTTGTGATTAGGATCACATCGACTGGGAGTCCACTTGGAATTTGCTCAACCTTTAAAAGTTCTCCACCATGATTTGTTATGATGTCTACCAGTTCTTCTTGCTTCATTTTGAATGACTGGAGTGAACCTGCAATTGCAAATTTCTTACCAGCCAAACATTTTTTCTCCTCTTGCTCAGGGACTGAAGATTCCTCAACCTGCAAAGGGCCTTCTGTCTGTGTCTCAGGTAATGGAGCTCTTCTGCAATTCACAACAAACTGGTTAAATTGCTCTTGGATGTGGCTTGGCGCTTCTTGTATTTTCCTTCGGATTTGCCTATACATATGTTGGAAGATTGCCAAAATTGGATCACTGAAGTTTTTGCCACCACCTCTTGATGTGTGGTGGAAAAAATGCTGCTGGTGCTGATAATGAAGGTGTTCACCCCCTTCAGTTGAGACACGCATAAGTGAATGGAATGGTAAATGCTTGAGGAGCAGTGGTACAATATCAACTGCCTTGATCATATATGGTGTCAGTCTATCCTTACCATACCTGAAACACATCAAGGCATGGAATACATCAGCGCATTTCACATACTCGTTAATGAGGTCATCTGTGATGCCAAAATGGTAGTCTTCTGCTTTTTTTGAACCAGGTAGACTTCCCTCCTAGAAAAGTAGAGTTCATATTAGCAGGTAAATACCAACACTGACACAAATACAGTGAATACTTTGCCTCGGGAAAATTTGTAAAAGTCCTCGGGCTTGCCCTTGGACATTTACAAATCTTCCCACAGTGTCAGGGTATTTAAGCACTAATTTCCCTCAAGCCATGGTAATGCTTATAGCTTGAAAAAACAGCACAAGAATAGCCATACAGGACAAAGACACTGTGATATAATCAATATGACAAACCTTCAACTTTGGCTCTGGATCCATTCTGCAAATCTCATGCATTCTGAAATGGTTGTCCCAAATTAATTTTTCACACTCGTATTCGGTGATCTTTCTTGATGGCCAGTTAATTGCTTGTTGCACATCCTCACTCAAGTAACTTGGACAGCTTATTGCTGGAGCAACATTGTCCAGAATATGTGGGTATTCAGCATTTTTGAAGTAGGATGGAGGAGCTGAGATTAACTGCGCACAAGACTTGTTCAAAGAAATTTGTGAAAGTTTGTTCTTCCCTGCTTCAAAATAAAATTTGAAGTGACCACTTCGAACACCACGCATGTTGATGTTGCTCTCCAAATGAGCTAGAGCACAATCTCGATCCTTTTTCGAAATAACAGATTCAGCTTCCAGGCTGAAAATGGACTTTACTCTTAGTGACAATAAAGTTTCAGTCATTCTTGTGAACATGTGATCACAGCAAAGAACAAATTCTTCAGTAGAAAGCGCTGGCAACAGGGAGTCGGGGAAATGTCTTGTGATCCCTCGATTTAATCCAGACCTCAATCCAGTTTCTTTGGAAACTTCTCCTTTTGTTGAGATTGTTTCATAATTGTACAGGCAAAAATGACTGTCACTTTTAGGGTCCAAAGTCTTGTCAGCCACTGCATCAAGGAACATTGAGTCTCCAGTTAAGAACACTTTGTGATGGCTTGTCTGCATGTTCTCAATCCATTGGTTAAGCCACCCAGTACTTTTAGTTGGGCAGGACTTTCCAGAAAGGTTCAGTTCCAAATTTATCCTGCTATCAGCAAAGTAAAAGATTGAGATTGGCCAGAGTTCACCGGGACTTTGAATTTTGATGCCATTCAATAGTTGCTCATCATTTAAGTTACCAATTGCTACTAAGACACTCTTTTGCTTGCCATATGTTCTAGCATCGCCATAAATTCTCCACCATTCCTCACATGGAAGCCAGTGGTACACATGTTCCAAACATTTATGCAACCGGTATGGATCAACTTTCCAGCCAGTAGCTGTCCTTTCAGGTTTAAGGACTGTAACAAATTCCTTGTTCAGTTCACCTTTTAATTGATTAACGGAATAACCACTGTCTAGAAGGCCTGGGATTCGTCTTCGCAGATCAGAGACAAATTCAGTGCAGTTCATGTTGTCTTGAACATTGAGAATGTCCTCCTTTCCAATGTGGAATCTTGCAACAGCATGTTCAGTGGTCATTATGTCATACGCAGATTTTCCATTTTTTTTTGAGTGGCTGTGTTTTGCAATTTCAATGACATTCTTGTGCAGTAAGCTTTCCATCCCATCCTGTGGTAGTTGAGCTGGACTTATTATGACTGTTTGAAACAGCATGTGCAAAGCCTTGAATAAAATCTTGTTTTCCACCATGGTGGATGTTCTCTGCTGCCTGTCTATTTAAGTTCTCCTGATCCTTGTCACGATTTGTCAATTGTCTGGACTTAAACTTACGACCTGTTGTCCCATTACTGGTATTTTGTTTTTCTTTTTCTCGTTGAATAAGACTTGAACTTGGTAGGTGTCTTTCGGATGGTGTGTTCGGTTGCATATTGTCAGTTGAACTGGTGTCATCATCTCCATGTTGTGATACAGAGGCAAATGTCTGAACAGCTATAGTTCTCATTGTCAAATCTGAAGTCTGTTGGCCTTGCAAAGATACTAGGCATCCATTTTCCTTCTTTCCACGTAGAATATGCCTGCGAAGTATCTGGATATGTTCAGCAGAAGTGGCATCTAGAGAGGTTTTCTGGCCACAAAAGCCCATCAATAGAGCCAAGAATGCATCGTAGGAAATTGAAGTCTTCTTCAATCCACTGTACTGAAATGCATTGTCAATACCTGAAATTATAAATTTAAGTAAGAAATTAGTACATACATCAATATGTGAGGTTATATGCACTGATATTAGGCTTAAACAACATTGACGGTTCAGTAAGCCACCATACAGCTGCTTGCATTTATATACTTCTTCATCAATACTTGTCTTAATTTATAGCCTTAACAATAATACTATACAATGTAGCTTGATTATTGAACTTGATATGAAGTTTGACCACTAAGGTTGGATTTGCTCGACCTTTACCTTGTTCATTCTTGATATCAAGCTTCATGTCACTCACAATAAAACACGGTGGCTTTCATGTAAATCCTTATCGATCATCACTATTATTCACGTGCAACTACGATGAAGAATTATCAAGCATGCACGATGATCGATCATCATCATGACCATCATGGCGATTTAATATAAAAGTATAATAATGCAGCAGCACGAAGAGTACTATATCTTTAATTGCGACTGGACTTTTTACCTTCGTCTTTCAGAAACTCATCAATCCGAGTGTACCCGTTTTTCTTTACTTCTTTCTCCAATACCAAGGCGGCCAGTGCTTCTCGAAGAGTAAAATTCACATTGCCTTCACGTTCGTCGAACGTAATGGCGACTGGCCATTGCCAAGCTGTTTGTGTGTTCTTCAGATAAGTTGTTTTGCTAGCAAGATTGCTAAATAAACCCACCATCGCCGATAGCAACAGTAGTATTACCATCTTTTCAAAGAAGTTACCTTGGGAATCACAAAACGAGCATAAAAATCATTGTTGTGGTCATTAGTGACAATAAACTATCACTTGAACTGAAGTTGATATTTACAAATATGTTAATGAATGTTTACAGTATTAAATGCGTTAAATTCTAAACCAGCGTGAATTATACAAATTACGGGTGATCATGAGATCTTATAGTCTTACCTTCGTTATTTTAGCATGCTTCTTTGACTCGTATGATTAAAAATATTTCGACTATCGGCTATAATTGACCAATCTTGCCTTGTGCATGTGCACTCTTGACTTGACGATCTTGCGCCTTCGGGATCAGATCGGTACAACCGCGCGAACATGATTGTGGGATATCAACCCCGTGAGACGGGGCAAATATCCCGAAATGCATCGGGAGCAGAATGACACATTCACACGGGGGACTTTTTGTCATGAATCAAATTCGGTAAATGCTTATTTGCAAATAAGCATTATTTGGCGCATAAAATCATTATATGCACATAAACTATTTACATGCAATTAATTATAAAGAAATGATTGTTTGTAAACAATCATTTGTTAGCGAATGCTTATTTATGTATAAGCAATCTCGCAAAGTGCTTGGATGTAAACAATCATATGCAGGGAATGTGATTGTTTATAAATCAGCAATGACGGGAAAAGGTTTGGATGTAAATAATCAATTTCGCAAATATGATTATTTATTTACTTCAAATGCTGGTTTGTAAATAATTTACAAACTATCAATTCCACAGAAAAGTTTATGTGTATATAATCATTTACACCATGAAATTTGTAGCAAACCATAGAAAAAATATCACGAAAATTTCACTTATAATTTTTTTACACATGGCGCCTCATATACTTTTACAAAGATTTAAAGAGTAGTTGAAAGATAAAGTGGAAAATCATTAAAACCATTTGTATTACCAGCAACTGTTAACCTTATTTGGACCACTACTGGCTTTGTTTATTGTTGTGGGAAAGTATGGTGATGGAAATCTTAGGGAAATTGTTTTGGTTATACTTCTTCCTAAATATTGCCCAGCTTGGCTTCCGAAGTTATTGGACAGAAGCGTTTGTCCACGTAACAAATTTCTCTTTGGCCACTCGCGTTTAGACAGATGATGAAAAACAACTTGACTGTTAATCTCAGTGGTAAGGCTGGCCACAATGTGGATCTAGATGAGTATGTTTAAATGTATAACGTACGACCTCTGAAAACTTATGTGACTGGTGAGCAATAAATATTTAAAAGGATAATTGTTTGGTCCTAGTACTGGGTCAAAATTATTTCAATCCTAAGACTGAAGAAACTTTTTATATTTACTACATATAGAGCCCCCCGACAAGAAACTTGAACATTTTATCGAAAGTTTAAGTAATTTGTTGCATGCTGTAATAATTACAGTAATCGGAATTTAAATAGCGGGACAATATTGTCATGCTGGATACGCCACTGTGTTTGATGCTCTTTTTATTTTTGAATTCTCCCCTGACCTAGTGGTATTATTCGACGATGACAATGTCATGCATCCCTAAAAATACCTAAAGTCACACTACCAGTATACCCTTTCCTTAATCCTAAATACATCGAATATTATCCTTGAATATCCCTAGAAGTCATTATCTCACCATATGGCATGACCATCTATTCATCGTTTTATTTTGTTATGTAAATCACTTATTAGCCATCAACAGAACTACAATATCCTTTTAACTATGCTATTATCTATATAGCACCATCACAATCTTCAGAAGCAACCGAAAGTGGTACTAGGTACTACGCCAGTGACAAAGAGCAATATGATTGGGCCAAGGGTAGGAATCACTACACCTACAAGTAATCTGTCAATTTCTGGAATAGGGAACCAGTATCATCGTGTATTACCACATCTTGGTGTTGGTAGAGCTACCATGGCCACCACACCTGGCGAAGAGCATAGATGGGTCTTCCAATATGCAAAAGGTAGAAAAGCATCAACCAGGAAAGGAAAGACACCAAAGGAAGTGCCTGCAACCATGTCTTTTAAAATGGATGGGGTTGCAATTTATTCACGGTTGTTGAAAAGGTACCCCAAACTGGAAAATGTTGGTGGGTATGAACTGTTACTGTACCAAAGAGGTGGTGAAGACCAAGGCTTCCATCCGCTACCAGCTCCACATACCTCATCAAGGATTAAGGAGATTACAAATCCTTAGTCATTTACATCTGGCCTTTGCAACTTGACATCCAAGATTTGAATGCTGCCAAATAAAATTAATATATGTTGACCATAATAACCTTTTGTTGGCAAATTATATAAAAATGCTCCTATAAATTCTGTTAGCTAACACACTTTACCAATTGTTACTGAAATAGTTTTGAGTTTTGTGGCTAAATTCATGCAGAGCACATGTGATGCATAAAGCACAAACCAAGAATTGCAATCAAACTGATTGGCATGTATAATATACACTTTTTACCACAATTGTTTTATGCATAATATTAAATATATTTGTTTAGTAAAATAACATGTACTATGCTAAATTCAGTTTGAACCAGCAGTGGTTAAATGTCAAGTTGTGATGATGAGATGGAAATGGGAAAATTAAGAGAACACCTGGAAACACACCATGTTTTGAAAAAGGTAAACTGTAAACACCAATACATTAGAAAGTTGTAGTTGTAGTAATAGCAGTCATAGTCAGGTAATGGTGGTGTTAATAGATATACTGATAGTGATGGTGTGTTGGTAATTATGAAAAGTGGGTAGTGATTGTGGTAGGTGAGGTTGTGGCAATGATGGTAGTGATGATAATCACAGTTGATATAATTCAGAAGGTGACATGCTTGATTTTGGTGTTTCATCATGGAAGGAGTTATAATAGTTGTGGTGATAATGAAAGATAGTGGTAATGACTGATTTAATGCAGTGACCATCACAATAACAATAACAATGTTTTTAGACAATTAATCACATTTGGATCATTCTAAAATATTTTTGCATTAGATAAATGTGTGTCATTTTTAGTGCAAAGTTTGAGAAACTTTGCAGTATTGTGATGAGTGGCGAAAATTCAAACGAGTCAGTCAGTCAGACAGTCAGTCTGATTGGGATTTGCGCAGAATTACCCCCCGGAACACCCGATTCTTTCTTACACGTCGCAACTGCGCGTGTGCCGTCGAGACTTTAACATTATTCACAATGTAAAGAAACGAGGAGCGACAAGCATTGCTTCAAAACATTCCGGGCATAAAAATCGAGCAATTCTTTGAGAATCTACGCAATTTATCAACTTACGTTATGAATTACGAGCATTCAATTCAACACAAATATAATTTGGCAGATTTATTCCATAAATAGAGCTAAGAGGTTAGGAAAAAAGGACGCTGTGTTGTTTATGTATTGATAGACTCTTAAACGAATGTATATTATGTCGATAGCAAGTCGATACCTGATATTCTGCATACAGTACTTAAATGATACTATACAAAATGGACATTTTGTGGACTAATCAAATCATTTTGGCGGTATACAGTATTGATTATAAGTATATTGTTTTGTATCGATTTACGCGTCGAAGTATCCACATCATAGACATATAAATATGCACCGCGGTTTATTTACATTATTTACAACGCAACTATTTTGGCTATTCTTATGAAGTGACGGATAAATTGTAGCCATCATATAAATGTAGTGAATGTAGTCACAGTTGTTTGACGAAGAAAAGAGACTAAAGTCACACAATCGTGCCCGGTTAGGTTTACATGGGCAACTAAAATTATAATTGAATAGTGACAGTATCCGCGGCTAACATAACTTGAAGCCAGGTTACAGTCGCTTTTGCGCATGTGCGAGCTTTGTTTACATTTTTGTTTTGGTCTTAATCCATTTCATTTGCACAACATGAAGTATCCACTGAAACTAAATTAAAATGGAGGATGCATCAGGAGTGGAGCTTTATAAAACGATTCAAAAATTGTCTTTTAAAAGGCAAGGAATTCAATCTTTTGAAAAACTACCATTTGAGGATATATCGTGGGTCATCTCGGCATTTTTTGCGCTTGATCCTTTATAATGAAACATTCAAAAGAAGCCCATAAAACCTATCGGTGATTTTGTCGCATCTTTTGGTTTTAGAAAGAGCGAAATTTCTACCGTTTACAAATTAAATCTTGGGTAGTTTTTTCCAAACACATGCATCGAAGGAGATGGGAGAGCATCAGTGACCAGATGGTAAGTTTTTTGTTTTAATTTAGGTATTTTGTTTTAATTTGAAACAGAAAAACTGCATATAAATGATGTAATGTTTACTACGATTGTTGGATTATTAAATTTGGATAAAGGATGATAGTGAGCTCATTTCGCTTTAAAGGGGAAATCCACCCTGAACATAAATTATGGTGAAATGAAAGGCCTTAATACAAGTAGTTGCTGTGTAAAATATTTTGTCCCAGATCATTTTTGTTAGCGATTTATCGTGCGCTATATACCTTTAAAAATTGCAAATAGAAGCTCGCAATTTTGCCATATTACGGCGGCTCATTAAAGCTCAGCGGTTTGCGGTCGTGACGTCGCTCGAGTGCTTCTATCCGCATCGTGAGTGCTTAATTGTATGGAATTGTTGTTGTGGTTTCTACTCGAAGGACATTTCGTGAAATTTTTACGTATTTTATGGCTTTGTAACTCGGAATTTATCTGTGTCTACGCAGTACTTGTTATTGTCTCACTCTTCTGTCACTGTGGAAAGTCGATACGATATGGGGCAGGATGTTAGAAGATATTAAACATATGACTGTTTACATGATTCTGAACTTGACAACGCTAATACTATAGGAAGCAAAGATATTGATATAAATCGGATTTCTGATCAATGTCGTAAGTTAGTCTGCAGAATGATAAGACTTTCCTGTAATATAATATTGAAATAATGTATGTTTGATCATAATAAAGTGTTTTGACTTTATACCTAGTTGTGTTAATTCGTATTTGTTGTTGCTATCGTTCGTTGAAGTATAAATTTATATGTTATATACCTTTGGAATTTGTTGAAATAATAGTAAAAAATGCCTCATTGCATGGTGCCCAAATGTACTAATGGATGGCGCAAAACTAAGGGAACAGACATATCTTACCATCGTTTACCCACTAACCACATGAAAAAACTTTGGCTTCATCAAATTCGCCGAGATAATCCTCGAGATGCCAAACATTCGTTTGTGTGTAATGAGCATTTCACACCTGATTGCTATGTTATTCCGCTTTCTGAGAGATTGTGCGGCCAGACGAAGAGAAAGCAATTAAAACCCGACGCGGTTCCAACAATTTTTAAGCACACTGAGAATGCACCAAAGACCCAAACCAGAACATTGAGCGAAAGGCGACGTCGTACTCAAGAAAAAAATGAGGTATAAAATTAAATTATAAAATATAAATTATGGTTTCAATAGGTAACCAAAGAATAAATTAAAATTACACGTATAGTAGTGTGACATTTTTTCCATTTGACTATGTAGATTTTGCAACAATTATTGACAGAAAGATTGAGTGATCATGATAATGATGATGCAGGGACTTCAACTATAAGTTATAACATTAGTTGTGACACTATTGAAGCTTGTCAGAATCAAAATACAGGAACCGATTTCCCCACATACATAAATATCGGAACACAGTGTTGTCTTACATCTAAGGCACTTGTTAATGCTCAAACACAAACTGATGAAAGTTTTCTATTCAACCTTGGTAATACCATTGACCACCCAGCACCATCTGCACCCACGTTTTTATTAGATCACAACTACTATGCTGATCACCAACATTTTTTTGATATAAAAGCCAAAGAACAGCTGAACACCTTGCCATCCACAGATATTGCATCAACCTCTAATGACAACCAAGACCTTGATGAACCTGGAACTGAAACTAATAGTTATAATAGTTCAATTGATGATCACCAAGATGACGATTATCAGCCTGGCAATGAACCTCTACCAGATGAGATAGATGAAATTGAGCCTGAAACTTCCTTAAATACCTTTTTGCAATCCAAGAATTTTTTAGTTAATGAAAAATCCTTGGAAAAACTTTTTAATTTATGTAATACATGTGGACAGGTCATAATTGAGAAGAAAAAGATAAAAAAAGGAAGCATGGTATCAGTAAAGTCAACTTGCATGCAGGGCCATACAGATGTATGGGACTCACAGCCATATGTTGATGGAATGCCATTGAGCAACCTACTCATACCAGCAGCTGTTCTGCTTACTGGAAACACATTTGCACCCATAAATCATTTTGCATCATGCATCAACATGCAGTTAGTAAGTAAAACCACCTTCTATAAAGTACAAAATAAATATGTTATCCCTGTTGTTCACAACACCTGGCACAACCATCAAAAACAACTGTTGCAAAACGTTAAAGAGTTGAACAAACCTTTGAATGTTGCTGGAGATGGTCGGTGTGACAGCCCAGGTCATTCAGCAAAGTATGGCACCTACTCTCTTATGGATGAAGCTTCTGGAAAGCTGATCGACTTTAGCTTAGTCCAAGTGACAGAAGTTTCATCTTCAAATGCAATGGAATATGAGGGATGCAAAAGGTCTTTGAACAAGCTTATTGGCGAACAAATACCTGTGCGATGCCTTACAACTGACCGACATGTTACGATTACCGCTCGAATGAGGTCGGACTTTCCGAATATTGTCCATCAATATGATGTTTGGCACTTAGCAAAGTCAGTTACAAAGAAATTAACAAAAAAAGCCAAAAAAAAGTGTAATGAAGAATTGCTACCCTGGATCCAGTCAATATCAAACCATTTATGGTGGAGTGTTGCAACATGTGGTGGAGATATTGCTGTGATGATAGAGAAGTGGCTTTCAATCATTCACCATGTTGCAAATAAGCACAGATGGAGGGGTTGCAAGCACTTTAAGAAATGTATGCATCACACATTGAGCAGAAGTGAAAAGAAACGAGTGCCATGGCTAAAACCTGGATCTCCTCCACATGTTGCACTTGAAGATGTAGTAAACAACAAAAAGCTACTGAAAGACATGGAGAAACTGACAGAATTTCGTCACACCGGTGCACTGGAAGTATTCCACTCTCTTATGCTTAAATACGTGCCAAAGAGAAAGCACTTCAGCTACAGAGGTATGTTAGCTCGAACGCAGCTTGCAGCTTTGGATCACAATCACAATTGCAACAGACCACAAGCATTGGTCAAAAGTGGTAAAAACAAGGGACAACAACAGTTCAAGGTAGAAAAACCCAAGGCAAATAAGAGTTGGGTTTGCAAGCCAATAAAGGAGAAGAAAAATTATAATTATCTGTCTTCAATGCTGGCTGATGTGGTGAAAGCAAAGAAACATGGCATTAAAGTTATTAAAGAACCAGCTAAAATGCCAAAACACATTGCCAAGGAGACTAAACCTAGTAAACAGTCTGTGATTGAGAAACACAAATCCAGGATGTCAAAGTGATTGAGACATGGATTTCTTCTTATAAAACATTTCACACTCGTAATTTTTGGAAATATTACTTATAGATCTATATAAACATTTTGTTTAAGAAAAACTACCCCTACTCATTCATCAGCAAAATGAAAACCTTCAAACTCGAAAAATTCTTCTAAGCCAGGGGGACAGAAATGTGCTCTTATACAGCTAACTGCACATGATGGCAAAGGTACTCTAATTTCCTTCCCCAAGGTACCCCAACACCACCTAACAAACTGTCGATAAGCAACATGTCTGTTCCTTTTATGTCCTGGACCTTCAGTTGCTGTTGTTCCATACTGCTGCTTGTAATGATACCAGGCAACTTGAAGAACCCATGGATTTAAACAAACAGATGCAAATGCAGGATTGTCGGTTATACAATTAGGTTTACTCTCTAGCTTGTCTGTCTCAAAAACTTCGTCGTTTTTGTTCATAACCTCAGCTACTTCATGACAGCATACGCATTCTTCAGGACGGTCCATGATTTGACAATGTTCACAGGTACACCTGTAAATAATTTTATACTGTAAGATACAGGAAAGGCACCTTTTACAAGGTTTGAAATACACCTCAATTTTAAAATGCCAATTTAATTAAATTTTATATCCCTAAAAAGAAACAGCTTACCAGTCTGAGTTGGCCAATCTATTTTCATCTTCTTCATATTCGCTACTTTCATCGCCGCTATCATCACTTTCCGAGGCAGCCACAATCTCTAGGACAGGCTCGAACTGGTAAGGTTGTAAACCCATTATTTCTCCCTCAGCATACGCATAAGTGTCATCTTCGTCGCTTATACTGCCGCTAGATGTATCACTTTCTTCATCGTCGGTAGTGTGAATATGTTTTACGCCCGACATTGGCTCCATTTGGCAGAGTAAAAGGTAAAAAATTTATACACAATCTCTCAACAATCAACAGTGAACACGGTTTCATGAATAAAAGAAACACTTTATTATGATCAAACATACATTATTTCAATATTATATTACAGGAAAGTCTTATCATTCTGCAGACTAACTTACGACATTGATCAGAAATCCGATTTATATCAATATCTTTGCTTCCTATAGTATTAGCGTTGTCAAGTTCAGAATCATGTAAACAGTCATATGTTTAATATCTTCTAACATCCTGCCCCATATCGTATCGACTTTCCACAGTGACAGAAGAGTGAGACAATAACAAGTACTGCGTAGACACAGATAAATTCCGAGTTACAAAGCCATAAAATACGTAAAAATTTCACGAAATGTCCTTCGAGTAGAAACCACAACAACAATTCCATACAATTAAGCACTCACGATGCGGATAGAAGCACTCGAGCGACGTCACGACCGCAAACCGCTGAGCTTTAATGAGCCGCCGTAATATGGCAAAATTGCGAGCTTCTATTTGCAATTTTTAAAGGTATATAGCGCACAATAAATCGCTAACAAAAATGATCTGGGACAAAATATTTTACGCAGCGACTACTTATATTAAGGCCTTTCATTTCACCATAATTTATGTTCAGGGTGGATTTCCCCTTTAATTTATTCATTTGCCCAGCCTTGCATGAGATCGGTCACGCTAAAATCAACCATGCATTTAATCCACTGCGCGCAATGAAATATTTGTCACTTTTAGGGGTCGCGCGTTGCTCCCAGTTTGCATTATTTTTCCTGAAACTTTTTAACAGTTTATTAAAAAGCTTTCCTACTTTTAGACAGCTAAATAATATCTCAATTTCAGCTTCACATTTTTGCACGCAAGCCCTCTCAATATCAGTGGAAAGGAACCACCCCCCCCCCCCGGTAACATAATTTTGTTAATGAAAAACTAAACTTGGCCTAGGTATACCAGATTAGTCTTAACTATCTCTAGGAACACAAAAATTTCCCAAATTCTGCAAAATATTCTAAAAAACGGAAATTTTACATTTGGGACATTTTTTTGATACACCCTGTAGATAGAATTTGGTGAAGATGACAAATAATGAATTCCCAGGTGGAACTATCAACCATACCAGAAAGTGTTCCAGTGTAGCAAATGTGGCTGTTGCAATCCTAAAACATTCTGGACCTTTACCATGTGTTACAGATAGTTAGATCTCCCCACTAAAGGGAGGTTGTCTTAGATATTTTAAAAGAAGAAATTTGGGCAATTGGCATTTGTTACTTATATATATTTCAATGTGCAATGCTTAAAACATATATTACACCCAGGGCCGTAGCTAGACCGCTTAATTGGGGGGGTGTATATTCATATATTCATGTTTATATACCATAGGAACAACAGCATACAAAAGAAATCATTCGGGCATAAAACGAATATATGAATATGCACCCCCCAATTAAGCTTCTAGCTACGGCCCTGATTACACCCTCCCTTGCTTGCTATCACCGTAAATTTTAATGAAAATCCTCGGCATGTTGATGGGATTAAGTCTAAAGTCTTATGGTAGTATTTTACTTCATAAGGAGCAAGCCATTAAATTCATATATCAGATATTCAAATATAGATGTATTCAAACACAACAATTAGTGCAACAATTTTTTTATTGTCTGAAATGACTTGTCTATTTTTGATACACTAAAAATTAAAGCTTGATGGTACTATATGTCTGGGTAACTCTGAAGCAACAGTAATCTACTAATACAATGTGGATAGTTCAGTTTAGGATTGTAAAATTTACTTTCTCTTTTAAGTGGAGTAATTTTCAGAGCTTATAATTTCCTGCCTACTCAGAGTCATAGTTTGTAAATGATGCACACTTGCATGTCTGTAGTCTACTTGACTGATGGGTTCTATCAGTTCTAATTAAAGGTGGAAGGACTTCAGGATATGTTTGCTGCAAATTTTGCTTCTGTTGTAACTTGTAAAACCAATCTTTCTATTAATTGTTCCCAACTACAGCCCTTAAAAACTGGCCCTAAAGAAGAATTATAATTATTAGTCTCATTCCAATATATAATTAAGAAATATAATAAACATATAGTATTATCAAAAGATTTCTTGAAAAATAATAATCTCACATATAGTCACTTTGATTTATTTTCCACTATATAAATTTGAAATTTTACAATGCATGTTACATTTGTTATAAAAATACCTTTATTATAAAAATATGGAAGATAGTCAACAATGCAGCTTAATACAAGCAGTGAATATCAATCATTTACCAAGAGATTTTTTTACATTAGTTTATGGTGGGTGGTGATCCCATATGACCCATATGGTTGTTATATAAGCTGATTTCTTGCAGATGTATTAGATAAAAGTTAATACGTAGTTAAAAACCATCAATCCACAAGTACTGTACCTTCATGTTTAGTTCCATCAAGGAAGATACATACGTCTTTACTCTTCATGACTTATTGGAACTGTTCCATACATTCGGACTAGCCTGCGAAGCATTATTAGGAAGTTTTTTGTGCGCCGGAAATACTTGTGAAAACTTGATTCCACACGTGCCAACGATAACAAACGATACATGCCACCAATTACTCGCTCTTCCCATTAACAAATTACAAAAAGTTTTAAACTCAAGTCAAAATGTGTGCCAGTAATAAATATCAAGGATTCGTACCCCAGACATGTTGCACTTCAATCTTTATTTATGCTTCATTTTAAAACATTTGCTCGAAGCCATATTCGCAAAAATACACTTCAGACGCATCTTTTTTAGATATGATATTGATTCAATGACTGTATCGCTTCTTTTGATGAGAATATTAGTAAGCGTTAGGAACAATAAAATTTTTCACTCTCGTGCGTCGGCCATCTTGCCTGAATTGTGAACACTAAATATTGTGCAATGTTTTCAAATTGCAAGAATCAAAACAAAGTGTGAGCACACTTCGCACACGCGCAGAAGCGACTGTAACCTACCTTTGAGTACTTTGAGTAATTTCCTTTTGATTAATGTTTAACATAGTTCATTATATTTTTACTAGCATAAGTCAAAATGTTTATGGTTAGGACAAACGTCTGGTTGCTTAGGTATTACAGGGCATGAAAACTTTGCACTATTTTTGGATCCCTAGTTACTTTTAAAGATGCAACCAACAATGAATGATAT
Organism: Dendronephthya gigantea; assembly: GCF_004324835.1. Classification (NCBI taxonomy): domain Eukaryota; kingdom Metazoa; phylum Cnidaria; class Anthozoa; order Malacalcyonacea; family Nephtheidae; genus Dendronephthya; species Dendronephthya gigantea. The sequence continues at coordinate 1,244,695 of NW_021163056.1, read as the reverse complement.
GTTATTTAGCACAAGGTAAAACAACTCAAACTATTTGTTTGATATTCCAAAGTTACTACCACTATAAAGAAAAACAATGCCACCATTTTATAATATCCAAATATCAGTAGTAAGAATTTAATTAATGACATTTTTTCAGGCACAATTCCATCACAATCATTGCCTAATGATGATACGGTAATCTTATCAGATGGTGAATCGGAAGACCTACCATGTCCTTTTGGAGAATTTGAACAACCAAGAACTTTTGACACCAACATGTCATGTACCTTGCACAACAAACTACAAAATTTTCAAAAGAATTTTGACGAAGGCCCAAAAGAAAAGTTGAAAGTAGATGAAGATGAAGTATTGAATGATACTATATTACAAGCACAGTGAATTTAATCCAGCAAAAAAGCTTTGTATTGTGTACACTGGCCAGCCTGCAGTAGATACTGGAGGTGTTATGCGTCAATTTTACACAGAACTGCTTGAAATAGCTAAAACCGTTTTTAAGGAGAGGAATATTGCATCCCTGTGTACAACAGCAGTACTGTTGTTGCTTCTGGATTATTGAAATTAGTGGAAACCATAGTTGTCCATAGTATCCTATAAAGTGGCCTGGGTCTTCCAATTTTTAGTCCAGGAATATACAATTATCTGGCTAGTGGCAATGTTGACGAAGCAATAAAATGTCTCACTACTATTGATTGCTCATCACAGATGAGAAACTTCATTACAAAGGCAAGTTTTTTTATAATTTTAAATACTTAATACTCTATATCAACTTAATAATCTGGTGTTTCTTGATTTTGGAGTTAGGGTCTGCCAGTCTGGCTAGCCGCTCTGGATATGAAATCTGAAATTTTAGGCTTAGATTTTGGATGCCCCAACTTATATTTCATGTGAATATGAAATGTGAATGAATGTTTTACAGATCGAGTATACTGTATCATACATACAGCTGATTCTGTTTGACCGTAAAACAACATGCGTTCGCAAAGCACGTTGGGATGTTTAAAATTACCTGTTTCTAGGGTCAAATGACATCGTTGCTAAGTGGTTGCTAAGGGCGAGACTCGCGTTGGCACGCTAGATAGAAGCTACTTTGGTCGTGTCTCGAGCAATATGTCGCTAGTAAAAGTTAAAATTATTTACGACTATTATGCAACGAAGCGAGTAACGCCAATTTTTATGGTAGAAGATCTAATGAGTTTAACTTACGATGAATTCAAAACACGTCTTACAACCGAGGTTCCCCATTTGGAGAAGTTTGGTCCATCTTTGCGATTGATAATTTTGGAGGATAATTTAGAAGTTGATTTGTCGTCGTCCTATTTCAATTTTCAAATAAAGGGATTGTTAGAGAATGAGAAAAATATCACAATAAGGGCCTACGCCTTTGAATCGCCTGGCTTGCACATAGCGAATAGTTCATCTCTGGCAGCTACCGAGAAGGCTGATGGAAAGGATGTCTTTCGCAAAAAAACTGCACGTGGTGAGTCGACTGTTCGGTCATTGCGAGCGAAACGATCCCTTTCCCTGTCTGCACCAATGAAGGATAATCCTCTGCCCGACGAGTCAGATGACGACGACGAAGAAGACGACTTGGTCAGACGGGAACCAAGAATAATGCTTCCTTTGGAAAGATACGCACAAAAAAAACAAAAGGCAGCAGACGATATCCAACGTTTGTTGACAACAAAAAAGCAGGAGCTCGTAAGTTGTGAGAGAAAAATCCAATTAGCTTCTCAGCAGAACGCGAAAAATGGTGGGAACGTAACAACGTGTGGTAAATGCCACCTAAAACTTGGCCACATGAAAAAGTGATGCGACTACAGTCCTTGTAAATCAGCGTATTTGTGCGGAAATCTTTCGAGACATGCCGGTGACAAGATCAAAATTTCCACTTTGCAAAGAGAAATAGCTAAACTGGAAGGAAATCTTACAGCAGCTCAAAATGAAATTCAAAACGCCGAGAGTGCGGTGAATAAAGTAAATACATCCGTCCCAAAGCAAATAGAGGATGTAATTGTAGCGGAATTACCTCGCAGATACACCCCGTATGGGCAACGAAACTGGACACTTTTAAACAAAGATGTTGCTATCCTGCAGAAAAATTTACATGGAAAACTTCCTTCCAGAGAAAACGTACTCGAACTGCTCAACAGCGTGGTCCTTGATTCTTCTACTGCATTAACCGATCATCGGACGAGTTCACAGAAACGCCTGCTTTCAAATCAGTACGGCATCAATTTCCCCACAGATACTAACAAAGGAAACAGTCTTGTTGAGCGGTCAACTGAAGTTTTGTCAAAACCAAATAAATCTGGTGCCACGTTTAGCAAGTCAAGTTTGGGTTGTTTTCCTGCTTCTGTGCAAGAGGAGAAGGATTTCAGATTAGCAATTCGACTACAGCATGAAGAGATGGACTCTACAGATACAGAGATGGACTCTACAGATACGATTCAAGCCTCTAGCGCGTGTTTAGGTGCAGATAGTCCAAGCACAACAAATTCCACTGAAATAGATATTGAATTCGAAGCTAATGCAGCCGCAGCATTATTGCAACTGCAGCGAAAACGCTAACAAAGTTTCCAAAAACACATCAACTATGATCATATAGCGTTTACACGTTGCTGCAGTAACTTGTTTACAACATAATTTCTATTTTAACGAGCTGTTGGGTTTTTTAAATTTAATAGCGGTGCTGCTATAAACATTGATTACATTTTTACTGAAGCTTTTCATCATTGACATTGTAAACTTCTGGGATGACTGTTTGATTTAAAGAAATTTCAGATTTATGATTGGAATATAATTATATGAACCAAAACACAATACACACTGTCGCATAGCCATAAAGCATTTAAGCGATTTTTGCTATGTGTATTTGAAGTCAACTTCTTTAGCTACAAATTTATTTAAAAATTCAGTTTGGTGTAAGCTGGAAGTTTGCAATCTCAAATTGAAAATAATTACTACAACAGGAACTTGCATTGTTTTTTGTTTATTTTTATATTTTGTTCTTGTTCATTATTCAAATTTCCTGAAAATTCAGTTAATAGTGGTGTATATCAATCTTTTTAAAAATTCTTTTGGCATGTTTGAACCTTATGAAATACTGATTTTGTCAGGCAACCTTGCAAAACAGAATCACCTCAAAGATTTAATTTTTTATTCTTCCAACAAAGTGTGATTGGGTAAAAGTGTAAATTGCATAGAAACAATTTGTTGAACAAATGAATTCAAACTAAGTTCAAACAAGCACTTTAAATTGAATAAAGAATTACAATTTCATTCATGCATTTACAATACTATAAACAAAGTAACAAATTGGAACACAACATATTCAGCATAAAGCACAAAAATTCAAACTTGTAAGTAACCTGTTATGCGAAAGAATTCACGCATATCGCCTAATGTTATCGAATTTATACTATTGTACAGAGACTCTATAGGTTTGCATTCGTTAAATCCCACAGCCTGTATTTCATCAAGGTCTTGATTTTTCTAAATACGTACTCTGCAGGGTTAAAATCTGGACTGTTACATGGCATGTATACCAACTCTATGTTTAATTCATTGAGAAAATCCTCCAAGATCTCACCACCGTCATTGTGATGAAATGGACAATTGTCCATAACTATTACATCACCAGGTTCCAAGCATGGTCGTCCAGTATTTGGATCAAACGAATGAAATGCATCTTCAAAGAATCGTAGAAATTCTAAAGTATTTGACGGGCCATTTACTGTGTTCGCGTACGTAACCCCTGTCAAACTGCACAAAAGGTTAAGAGTTACATTGGCTGTTTGGGAGTATCTACGAACCTCGACTGCCCTCTTTCCGACTTTGGCATGACCATAATTTCGTAATCCATTGTCTGGAAGTTTTATTCCACACTCATCAAAATACTTAAGCTTATAGGGATCTTTTCCGTACAGATAGTCCACGAAAAGCTGCGTATAAGCCATGTTAGCAATTGTGAATCGTTCTTCAGCCACAGTCGTGATTTTTTTGAACGAAAATTGTCCACTCGGTAATCTATATCGGACCGCATTACAAAGAGAGGTTGTCGACGTATTGCCTTCTGGTAGATCTCCGAACTCATATAAGCACTCCTGAATTTCTGAATATGTAATAGACGGGTTCTGCATTTTTAGGAATTCGATTAACTGAATGTCACCATCGGACAAACTTCGTCTATTTCCCCCTCCATTCCTTGGTTGAAGGCTCTCAGTCTCGCAGTATTGGCGCCATAATTTTGATACTGTCACATTCGAAACTTCAAATTTATTCGCAATATTAGCGAAATTCCCTGTAAAAACACCTGTGTCTTTATTGCCTCCCCTGAATACCATTTCGTCAATAATACTACTTCTTCTGTTAGGCGAGAGGGCCTTTCCATTTCGAAAACAACGACCTTTCTTGTTTACTCGCCACATTCTATATCAATTCAACTAGAAAACTACCGTAAGTCCGCCCTTAGCAACGATGTCATTTGACCCTAGAAACAGGTAATTTTAAACATCCCAACGTGCTTTGCGAACGCATGTTGTTTTACGGTCAAACGGAATCGGCTGTAAATAAGTGTATAATTTATTGTCAAATGCATATACAACAGGCAATACCTTCTTTACATTTTGGACTGCTGTATTTGTAAATGACTAACAATGATTGATCATCCAATACTGTCTTGATCTGCAAAGCTTCAATGTGAATTGCAGTAGACCAGAACAATTTTCACATCACTTATGCCCTTTTAACTTTCCTGTTGATTCTAATAGTTTTAGCTACTAGTAAACGTTTTGTCCAAACTGATTTCAGGTAGCTGAAGTGGAGGATGTTGAAACACTTGATCAGGATGAGGTAATGGAGGTTATAATATGTATTTTTGTGCAGTAGCCAATCAATAATGATGACTTTGCACAGTAGCTCATGATATGTCTGCACTCTAAAAACGCTTACTAAAAAACTCTTATGTAGAATGAAAATAAGCGCACAGTTATACAAAGCCTGATAGTCCATGATGCCATAGCCAAACCAAAAGTTGTTCTGGGCCAGTCGAGAGAGGGCTTGAAGACTCTTGGCTTTGCTGAAAGAATGGAATTGCACCCTAAGTTATTCAAAGAATTATTTGTAGCAGGCCACAAGCAGCTAACTGCTGAGGGTGTTATTATGCAACTGCAATTCCCACCTGACATCAGTCCAGCCGAAAAAGTTGTCCAAGAATTCCTGTGTAATTACCTGAAACATTGTACCCCTGAAGATCTGATGTCCTTTATAGTGTTTTCAACAGGCTCACCACGTTTACAACAGTTTGTTCTTGGACATATCAAACTATCACTTTATGATGCTGAGTGCATGTTCTTCAACATGTTCTAATTCTGTAACATTACTTGGGTCATTCCTGGACCAAAGTGCCTTCTCATCTTCACTAAGAGCTGTGTGTTACAGTAGTGGAAGGGCATTTTCTAGTTTTTAGCAGAACTTTCATGACAATAAACTAACTCTATATATTAATATTGACAGTATCAGCAGTTATGTGAGGACATAACAGAAAGTTGATTTCCCAGGGGTTTTTTTTAATGTTAAATTATTAAGAGTTTCAATGTATGGTTGTTAGTTAATATCATGAGATGAACAGTTTAGCTATATGAATACACAGTACATTTTATGCTGTCTATGTTACAGGTTGAAGTTACGATGTTAAGATGTTACAGTATTATACAGATACTCTGCACAGTATCCAGAGATTTTACTGTCATGTCATAACAGAACTGCCTTATCTTTGAAATTATGTTTAGACAGGTTGGTTTTAACGTTTTAATTAACAAAATAACATTCTTTGAACAATTGTTCACTGTTTCAATAAAGTGTATACACATAACACCGTAATTGTCATCCTGAACTGATGGGTTAATTTGATTTCTAAGTTCCTGCAACTGAACATTAAGGGGACATGTTGTTACTGATACTTCAACAGTATTATCATTACCATCGCCTATTGGACCTTCCCCATCTACCCCATATTATATAAAATCTTGGGTCTACAAAAGAAGGAAAAAAAGACATGAATGACACAATCTCAAAACAGTCTAAAACTGCAAACTGAAATATCATGCACAATGGAGTACTAGACTAAAATACTATGCAGGGCAGTGTATGTAATTTACGAGTACCATCGCATCATCTCTTCCAGCTATTCTCAAGTTATTGCAAAGATGGCCATGAATCCATAACTGCATACTGCATGGGGGGTTTGTTCTGTTCTTTTCTAATTGGATGGTCAATCCATGCATTTCTCCAAGCTTCCAAGTGCCTATTTAGTATTGGGAGATACACATAATGCAGACACCACATATGTATATAATTGAGGATGTTAAGGAATTCGTTCCTCTCCGAAAATGAAAAAAAAATTGATAGAATAGGTCCAAGCAGCGCTCGTACACATCACACACAATCGCTCTATCCGTTGATTGTGGGTGCTCTCTGAATTTTTGTCTGAATCACTTGCTTATTTTCAGGTATCTACATTATAACTACACCAGGGGCTGGTTGTTCGAAAGGTGGATAAGTCGCTATCCAACGGATAACTCGCTATCCAACGGATAAGTTTTATCCAGCGTGTGATTTCCGTTGCACAAAGCTTGGATAACTTTATCCAGCGGATAAAAATCGCTATCTACCGGGTCCAAGGTCCGGAGGTGGTTTAAAGGTCCGGAGGTGGTTTAAATCCACTATCCAGTGGATACATTCAAAGATACAAGGTAACACTGTAAACATTTATATAAAATAAGACAAAAATGCAATATTCCTGTTACTGTGTTTTAACAAACTAATACACATCATGATTGTATTCACTATTAAACATGTTTTCGAAGTGCAATTTGTTGCAGCAGCGTTTCACGTTGCCTACACATCCCGTTTCGAGCAGCGATTTTTTGGACATTTATAACAGGCGGTAAATTTACTATACGCTTCTAATCAGTTTATAAACGCGAATATGCAAAGAAAGATTAAACCTATTCCAAGGAAACTTGCTAATATCTAAGTAATTTCATTCACGAACATTAAAATGTGTTCCTATATAAACTTGTTATGGAACCGAAAGGCAAAGCGTCACAAGGTCAAGGAATAAAATTGCTATGTGTTTAATAAAATCACTATGATGTGAAGTGCAAAGTTCGAGCAAATCACTTGTTCAAGTCTTTTCCATTCAGTAACTATACTCGAGAATTCGTAATGATTATGAATTCAATGTTATAAATGCTTAGCAACAGCTGACGTCGTGGTACAAAATTTCAGGATAATCCTGTTTTCTTCCGGTAAATTTTAACTTATCTATTGGATAGCTATCCACTTCACTATCCACGCTTCGTGCAACGCCCACCCTTGTCACACCTCACACACGAAGGAAGTCCTGACTGACCAACAGCTTGAATAAAGAGATCCAAAACTGTAGCAGATTCATTATTATTGGAGGCTTTCAAATAAACAGGTATCCTGGACTAGAAATTTCTAATAGAAAGTGAAGTGCTGCGAAATGTACATATCGATTTTTATTATTTTTTTCGTAACAAAATCTGAATATATCTAAATTATAGGTTTATAATATGTTCAATGTTCTTTTTTTTAAATAACAAAACTTCGAACAAGAACAATTTTTTGAAAGCGAGTTCATACTCTGTTAGATTTCATACTCTATGCATGTTCTTTTTTTTAAATTAAAAATAACAAGTAACTTCAAAATGGAAAGAATGTTTGGAAAACCAGTTTGTTTATAATTTTGAAATGTTTATGAGCTTATTGTTGCCTCCTTCATAATCAATTTTCACTTCTGCGTTCTTTTCTAGTAGAGAAATGGTAAGTTCCTCAACAGAAACCGAATTAAGGTCAAGGTGTATATTCAAAACACTGAGCAGTTGAAGAAGTTGTTGGTGATAAAGGGTGATGTTTCGCTTTGTTACATTATCTGAAGCCTTGACCAGAAGGCGCAGGGACCAATGAAGTTTACATGAGCTTAGAATTTGTATGAGATTGCATGCTTCACATTGGCCAAGCGTGGTTGAAGACTGATATGGTTGGGTTAATTTTCCACAAGAGGTGCACGCTGTTGCAGTGGTTACATCTTTAATGCCAACTATTTTGCCGGAAATTGACGGTGTATCAATGACATGTTCGGCTTCTGGTAATGGCTGTAGAAATGGCTCAACTTCTGTATGTTTGAAGTCTTCATCTTTCGGTGTGTTGAGGTATCTCTCGTCGTTGTAGACTTTCAATTTCATGTTTTCCAAGATATACGTTGTATTGACAATAAGAGTATTGACGTATTGTTCCCATAATACCAGTTTGATAGTTCCTGTTGGATCTCTTAGCATTACTTCCTGCTTCTGCAATTGACCATGGTGTTGACTGATAATTTTCTTCACAGATGCAACGTGTGTTACTTCAGCCTTGAGGGTAATAACCTGCTCTGCAGTAACATTCATCAGGGATACAATATTGGTCACATCATTGGGTTTTATGATTTTAGACATGGCAAATGGGATGTTTTCAAGAGGTGACAGTGACGACTTCTGGTCAATTATGATGTCGTTATTTGTTGAAAATTTGTAATTTTCCACTTTTATAGGACTTTTAGTTTTCTCCAAGGTTTTTATTTCTGTATACTTCTGAGGAGAAAAGCAGACACCTTTCAAAGTCTTGTCATGCTTTTCCAAAGAATAGTTGAAGTATTTTACTTTTGACGTTTTTGCTGTTTTCATCGGAGATACCGAGTGAATATAGCCTTCCAAAGGTTCTTGTTCTGTATAAAAAAATAATGTATATTAGTTAACCAAAAACAAATTATCACCCTCTGATTAATTCTATATATCAGCTTCGTTTAAATTGAATGTTGATGGAATATTAAAAACATTAAAAAATATTACCTGTTTCTATTTTTCGTTTTGACATTTTTATCTGGAATGAAAAAAATTATGTTAAAGGATATTTCATTTCATATAAATATAAAATACACAGCCGTTACTTAAATCTTACCTAAAAACGAAAATGTTGAAATTTAAATGGTACTTTTATCATTGGTGTATTTCAGAATTAGAAATAACTAACAAATTTGTAAAGAAAATTTCAATATCAAATTTTGCAATCTAAATAGCACTTATAAATTGATCATTAAATACACTGTAGGTATCCTGTGCCATATTATTTAGTCTATCTTCTTCATCTAATCTAACTTGAGTGTTGCGGACGATTTTATGGCGGTTAGCCTTTCGTACGTCATAGGCTCAATAACACATGATGAGAGTGTTTTTATTCTGCTTAGAGCAACATACGATACTCCAGGAGTTTTCTCTGATTTACCAATATCTATCCATGCTTTAGATAAAGTAAGACCTTGACTCTTATGGATGGTGAGAGCATATGCAAGTTTGAGAGGAATTTGCTGCCTTTCATGAAAAGTATTAAGTGACTGAGTAGAGACTGTTATTGGGCATATAGGTACATATGATGGATGTATATCACTGATAGAAGGGCCTTGGTAGTCATCAAATTGAACTACTACTGCTATTGGTAAATCTGGTGGATTGTGTCCATTTTCATAAATGATATCAATGACTTTTCCAGTTGCCCCATTGCACAGCCCAACATTGGCCCATAAATTCATTGTCAACATTACTTTAACTCCTTTAGCAAGGTAAATTGTTGGATGTAAACCTGACATTTCATCACACGGTATTTTTTTTGCTACAACAGATGAATGAGAAGCATTGATTTGGGCAATTGGTTGTTGAAGTTTAATGAGTTGCTCGTAATTATATGTTGCCACCTGTTCATTGCTATAAAATAATCTAATAGCATCATCAAATTGTGAAATATCGGGAATATTTGATGGCTGACGGGATAACAATATTTGCCAGTCTTCATATGTTGATTCACCTTTCCTCAGTCTTGACAACAAATTTCTGAATTTCTTATGTTCTGCAGAAACACCATCAACTCTTTGATTGACATTAAGCTTGACAACTTTGTCAAACATCTGATAGGTCTGAAAACCCTGTTCCCCGACACCATTAGATGGTCTTGCATGGTATAGTGGTTTATCTGCAACAGGGGTAGCTGGCCTGGATCACCAATTAAGATGAAGGATTTACCACCAAGTACTTTGTTATAATATCCAGATGCTTGTTTACAACGCTTATCTATCCATCCAAATAAAGTTTGACCAAGCATGGAATACTCATCTATGAGTATGTACTCTATACCATCAAGACTTTTTTGTAATCTACACAAGTTTTGACCTGTGAGGTCTTTGTTCCCTCTAGGGCCAACTGGTAGTTTAAGTAAGGAATGAATTGTAACACCTTTAATATTATAAGAGGCTTTACCTGTTGTGGCAGTAACTGCACACTTACTCTCTAGAAGATTACGAATCCCATTTATGAGGTAGCTTTTACCTGTACCAGCTCCACCTGTGACTATAAGACACAGAGGATCTTTCTGTATTGAACTATCTTCAAAATGATTTCTTACAATTTTATATGCAAGTTTCTGCATTTCACTGAAGGAACTGACGTCAATAATTGCATGGCTTTGAACATTTATGTCACTGGCGTGTTCTTTATGATCCTTAATCCACGTAGGCATTTCACCAATTTGTTGTTCAGTGTATTTTGTTCTTCTTATGTTGCATTCTCAAATGGTGTATGTAGATCGGAAATGATCATCCACTCTTCACGAGTGTTAGTTTCTGATGCAACTTGATCATCATTTTCTTCCTGATTGTCAATAACATTTTGTAGTTTATCAAACCAGTCGGGTACATTGTTTTGTGCTTATGGTGTTTGCAAAAAGTCATGCCAACACCTCACGAATATTTCGTCAGACGGTTCTTGGTCATCCCATGCATTATTTGGGGTTAGTTTCCATGGTTTGTACCTCAAAAGCTGGTATTTACAATATGCTGAAAAATTAGGCCCTTTAGGGTTTGAGGAAAACGTTGGAAATATACGTGGAATAACATTAGGTGGAAGGTTGGTTAACTTAGTATTTACAACTTTAAATGTAGTTGCAAATTCAACAAAGTTCATACCAATTACATCGGAGAAATCACTGTAGTGTTCACGATTTGCATAGACATCAAGTAATGAACTGTCAGTACATACATCCTCGTCACCTTCTGGTCGTTCTGGATTTATGTGTACTCGACGTGAGCCATTTAAACTGACTGGAATGATATTAAATGATGAACTGTGTAATTTTAATGATAATAAATGATGCATAGTTTCTTGAGCAGCATAATCTCTTTCGCCAAGGGTCTTCATTATTACCTTCTTAATAGCCTTGTGTGGATCACTTAAGGAATTGGTGCTTTTAACAATAGAGTTGAATGCCTGTTTCAGTAATGGTGATCTGGGTTCACCTTTAGCAGCATATTTAGTGAGATACTCCACACATGCATAATGATCAATAACAACCTGTATATCACAGTTTGCTCTCCAACCTTGAAGTTGAATCCGCTGGTTGTTATTTAGTCTACAGTCATTTCTCTTAGTGACAATTTTAGCTCTGTAGTTGAATCAGTTGTTTTTTACTGTGTACCTTCTCAAATGTTAAATATGTCTTTGGACATTTATCAAATGGGAAATGAAATCTACAGTTTAATTCAGCATTTTTACAACTCTTCCTCAAGCAATAGTTTGTACTGCAACGAGTATGACGTTGAACCATGTTTAAAAGATCTACATAGTCAGAATCCATGTCACAATCAGGGATATCTTTGAACTGCTTCTGACAAGGATGTAGCTCTGGTCTAACCCACATACTTTCATCAGGCGAATTAGGGTTAACAGTTGATAATAACCAATCAACATATTGACAAGCTGTATTGGCAGCTTTGTTACCTGCTTCAATATCTAGGTCAAGCTGCGAATCTTTAAGATTAGGATTTTCATTCTTAATTTCTCAGCTAGAAATCCCTTTAATGCTATCTTGGTGAGCTCACATAAGCCAGGGTCATTATTAAGTTTAGCAGTACCATGACAGTGGATACTACCTCTACCTTGATATTCAAATCTATACCAGTGCCATTTAGCATGAAGAGTATCATAGAGCCAGTATTTCACAAAATGCTCTAATCTTTGAGTAAAAAACCAATCAACAATATGGGGATTATTAATTACATTTTCTCGTCTTTCTTTGCAATTTATTACATGATCATGATCTCCAAAAAGGGCATGTAGTTCCGGCCAGTGCATATCAGCAGAGGAAAAAGTAAAAAAGAAAGTAGGAGTTCCTACATTTGTCACTATCGCCTGAAGGTCTTCCCTAACTCGATGCCAGTATGCACTTGTACCAGCAATATTGGCAACATATCGTGACACTTTTGCCATAAATGCAGCTGAGTTATCATTTGCAGCCATCTCGTGTAATTGAATGCTAAGATGTGCCTCACCAGGATTCTGTTTAAGAATATTCCACTTTGTTGCAAAGTCCTTTTTCTGAGAATCATATTAAATGCCCAATAAAAAATCTAGGGTGGCTAGCAAAGCGATAAATCCACTTGTTATCTACATTTTCAGCAAATTTTATTAAATGTTTCACGGCTTCTCCTAGAGAAACATCTCTAACTAATGCTTCATTAGTTGGATCCCCTTTACCATCAGGAAATAAAGTAGGGAATGCCATGGTGGCTAAATAAGATATTTGATACTCATTAAGTGGTTTATCTTGAACTGTCGGCCAAGCAATTGGTTCATCTGCAAGAAGTTGACTTCTTATAGCATCAAGTTCTTGTTGCTGTTCTTCACCAACAGGCAAAAAGCTACTCATATCAATTGTTTCATTATACACTATATCTTCAGATGGGTTATCAGTAGGTGGACCAACAGCAGGTCCAACCATGTCCTCCTGAACAATCTCATTTTCAGATTCAACAGTCAAAAGTTCTGATGGTACATGATTGTCAGGTAAGGTATTTAAAGCTTGCACATTTATTTTGACATCTGAATAATGTGGATTATTCTGTAATAACCACTGTAGATCCTAAACATCTACATTTATAGTTCAACATGAGAATAACTCAGTCACAGCACTTAAAATTGTGTCTTCTTTATTACACCATAGTTTGCACTGAATGCACTGGTTTTCTAAAATAAATATTTCACTAGCTATTACTACCTACTATTACAATTTAAATATGCATGCAATAATGAAACATAATATACCTCATGTTGACGAATCTTGGCTTTAAATATAAATGAATCCTTCTACTGTCCTTGAATCCTCGAATATAACGTACTTCCACTGTCCAGTAATTTAAAGTAAAAAACTAAACTAATTATGCGACTTAGCACTTATATATCTCAGTTCGCGAGCCCGCAATACTTAACACAAATGCTCAAACATAAATATTCAATAATTATTCATTTGGGTCTTACATTACCCGCCCCTATCAAGGTTATGCTATTCATTAAGCTTGATACCATATAACACTTAAACTAAATTAATAATATCATAGTGTTTATTTCAATAAGCTCCTTCGAGCAAACACAGTTTTCTTGTGTCTCTTTTCAATTTCGCATTGGATGTACGTACCAATACTTGCCTGACAACACCATACTTATCTGGATACGATTCTTCCACCAGACCTAGAGGCCACTGTCCACGTGGTTTCTTCTCATCCACGACTAATACTAAATCATCAACTTGTAAGTTACGTTTCTTTGTTGTCCACTTTTGCCTTTCTTGCAGAAGGGGAAGGTATTCTTTTATCCATCGTTTCCAGAACGCATTTGCCAATTCTTGGGCTTGTCTCCACCGTTTGTTGTACTTGTCACCATTTACCACGACTCCTAGAGGAAGGGGTTTGTCCGATCTGAGCAAAAGGAGCTTGTTCGGTGTAAGGGGGTCCAGGTCATCTGGATGATTTTCTTGTCGAACAAGTGGACGATCATTTAAGATTCTCTCTACCTCCGTCATGAACGTCAGCAGTGCTTCGTCATTCACAATTTGTTCTTCCAACAATGATTTTAGAATTCGTCGAATCGATCGTATAAGTCTTTCCCAACTTCCGCCCATATGGCTGGCTGCTGGAGGATTAAAATGCCATTGGATATAGCTTTTTCGCAGGCGATCTTGAATACAAGTTTGGGAGGTCTTGGACTGAAGTTTCTTGAATTCTTCTCTCAAGATGGAGTGAGTCGCTGTAAAATTCGTACCATTATCGCTATAAACATCACTTGGCTGACCACGTCGGTTCGTAAATCTGCTAAATGCGCACAGAAATGATTCTGCATCAAGGGAGTGAGAAATTTCAATATGTACCGCCCTCATGGTTAAACAGGTGAATAGACAACCATAGCGTTTTACTTGTCCGCGGCCTTGACGTACCATTATCGGACCAAAATAATCCACACCAACGAATGTAAAGGGTGGATTGGAAGGTATTACCCGTGCATCTGGAAGATTAGCCATAACTTGATCGCCCGGTCTCGCGTATCTCTTTTGACATTCCACACACGTCTTTATTACCTTTCGCACTTCGCACGGGCCGTGAATATCCAGAATAACTTCCGAATAGTAGCCAATACTTGGCGCGAACCCATGTGACCTTCGACTTGATGATAATGTCGAATTATTAACTTCGTGATATGGTGCTTTTGAGGCAAAATGATCGGATGTTTCGCATCAAATGATAATGATGATCTTTCGAGGCGTCCTCCGACTCGCAATATTCCATTCAGTAACACTGGACTTAGTTTCCGTAAGTTACTTCTTTTCAACAGATTTCTTGTTCGATCACTCTTAGTTTCAGCTGTTTGCAACGTTTCAATCTCCTCGGAAAAGTTCTGACGCTGTACGTATCTTACGATTTTGTCAGTTACAACACGAATTTCGTTAACCGTCAAGTGTCCTTTCGCGATACCGTCTTTAACTTTGTCAGGTGATTTCTTTGTAGAACGAAGGAAAGACAAATAACGAAGGAACCATGCAACACCCTTTTGAAGAGCATACCAACTTGAATAATATTCCAGGAATCTGTCGAACGCAGTGCCATCCTTTGACGTTACAATCTCATGTACTTGTGCTGTTTTTCTCCATTCTAACTGTTCGTCTGGCATTTCTTTAAGCCCTTCAGGCATTTCTGGCCATTTATCCTCTTCTTCACGTAAGAAATTTGGACCATTCAGCCACACATGAATCTTCCGTTGCTCATCAGCTTTCAATCCTCTGGATGCGTAATCTGCAGGATTAGATTTTGTGTCTACATATCTCCACATCGATGGCGTTGACATATCATGAATCACAGCTAATCTGTTGGCCACGAAAGTCTGAAAACGCTTGGATTCATTATTAATGTACTGTAACACCACAGTCGAATCAGTCCAGAATACAACACGACTAATAGGAATCTCTAGTTCTTCTTCAACTTGACGATTGAGCTTCACAGCTAGCACAGCTGCAGTCAGTTCTAATCGAGGAATTGTCACAGGTTTCGAAGGTGTTACTCTCGACTTAGCAACAATAAGTGAGACGATCACTTTCCCTTCTTCATCAACTTGACGCAAGTACGAAGCTGCCCCATAGCCATCTCTGGACGCATCCGCGAAATTGTGGACTTCAGCTCTGCAAAGGTTGGCTGACATATCTTGTCGGATGCATCTGGGAATGGTCATGGTTTTCAATTGTGTTATCGATTCTTGCCAGTTGCGCCACAACTCAATTTCATCTTCAGGCAAAACTTCGTCCCAACCGTACTTCGCTTGACATAGACGTTGAAGAACTTGCTTGGCCGGCAGAACGAACGGGGAAGCAAATCCCATTGGATCGTACATTGAACTAACCAAAGATAATATCCCTCTTCTTGTCTTTATCTCTTTCATTTCTGCGATACGAAAACGAAACACGTCGTCTTCCACATCCCATAAGACACCCAGCGCATGCTCTACCGGTAACGATTCGAAGTCCAAATTGACTACTGACGCCACTCTCTCTTTCTGAGGTATTGAAGCCAAGACTTCACGACTATTGCTCATCCACTTAGTTAAGTGAAATCCTCCTTTGGCCAATAACGTTGTTAACTCGCTTACAAGAGATACTGCTTTGTTGACTGTTGGAACCGATTTCAAGCAATCATCGACATAAAAGTTCTTGTTGACAGTATTCACGGTCTCTTTGTCGAACTCCGCTCCATGATCCTGTGCAGTCTTCCGTAATGCAAACGCCGCACAACTCGGAGATGACGTGGCTCCAAACAGATGTACTTGCATCTGATACTCTTCTAAGGGTTTTGCGAAATCAGCGTCTGGCCACCATAGGAATCGTAAAGTATCACAATCCTTGGGATCTACTCTAACTTGATGAAACATGGCCTCCACATCGGATGTTAGGGCAATTCTCTCTAGGCGAAAGCGGATCAATACTCCTATTAATTTGTTCGTGAAGTCGGGACCTTGCAGAAGCTGATCGTTCAAACTCGTATTCTTGTACTTTGCTGCACAGTCAAAGACAACACGGACCTTTCCTGGTTTTTGAGGGTGAAACACCGGATGATGAGGAAGATACCATACTCGACCAATGCTGCTTGATTCATTCTTTTGTAGCTGTTTTGCAGGTTCTTCTATCACTTTACTCGCGAACCCCTTCTCTACGTAATCTTCGATAACATTCTTGTATTTCTCTTTCAGCTTAGGGTTCTTCTTTAAACGCCATTGAAGAGATTTCATTCTTTGTTCGGCCATACTTCTGTTGTTTGGTAGATTTGGAATACCGTAACGCCAAGGTAAAGCGATTTGATAATGACCATTGACTAGCTTCGCTGAACTTTCCATGATAGACAAAGCTTTTCGATCTTCCATAGACATTTCTGTTGTTGATATTGCATCTGTCTCGCTGAACTCCATCTGGAACATTCTCTCTAATTGGTCTTGTAAGTTATTGTCCTCCCGATTGATAAAATGAACATGGAACTTCTCTGGTTCTTCGGTTCGAGCTGGCCCCATGAGAGTCCAGCCTAACAAAGTTTTAACTGCATAGGGTTCTTTCCGTCTTCCACGGCGTTGATCCAACACCCAATGTGCTTCGGGAACATCACAACCAATGATCATCGCGACATTCTTATTCTCTAGTTCAGGAAATTCTATTCCTTCAAGATGACTCCACTCTGACACGTCACGAGCAGTTGGAATGCAATTTTTAGATACTGGCAATTTGTTTACCGTCCAGGAACATGGAATGTCCACACTTTCGTCTCCATTCAAACTCCGAACCACCAGACGTACTTCTTCTCCATGATTAGTTTTTACTCCTTCACTTATGGTGGTCAGGGAAAACGTTGTAGGTGTTCCACTAATTCCGAGCTGCTTAATTAGACTGCTTTCACAAAGCGTGACGTCAGATCCATTGTCGAGTAGTGCGTATGTCTCAATTTCTTGTGTTGAATTTACTCCACGAACTTTAACGGGAATTACTCGAAGGCGAACTCCACGTCTACCAGCCCCAGTCGCAGAACATTGGCCGCCGTTGTTCTCGATTTCCTGCTCCTCTTTTTTCTCAGGTTCACTTTCATTGTTCTGTTTTTCTGTCTTTGGATCCTGCTTAGGTACTGTTACAACAGGATGTAAGAGACTGTGGTGCCGCTGACCACATCCCGCAACCAAACAGGAATCTCGTCCCCTACACTTCTTCACAAAATGTCCTTTTCGAAGACAAAGGTTACAGAGCTTCTCTTTACGGATTAACCGCCGTCTTTCTTCCAAAGACTGATTTCTGAATGCGTAACATCTGTCCAAGGTATGACCAGTCTTTTCGCAATAATAACATTTCACGCGGTTTAATTCGTCTCTCGAATTTTCTTCTGTACCATGGGTAGAAAAAGATGTCCCGCCACTGGTTCTCTTATTCCTTGGTTTCCCATCATCTTGAGGTTTCGAACCAATCAACTGACCAAACGAACTATTCGCCAGCTTCGCTTTCTTCGTGATATATCCAGACAGGTGCTTGAACGTTGGCAACGTCCCCTTTTCGAACATAATATATGCTTCCTTCGCCCAATCAGCTTGTAAATATCTAGGCAGACGTATGACAATCTTCTCCAAGTTACTTTGGGCGTTAATCTCCGATTCACAACCAAGTTGCTTTAGATTGATTTCACAATTCTCCATGTCTCGAGCCAATTGTGACAGTTTCTCGTTTTCTCCGTCCTTTATCGAACCACCTTTCGTCACTTTGTTGATGTATGCGCGAGTGATAATATGACTCTGGCCAAAGGAATTGTACAGAATTTGCTTCGCTCGTTGATACCCTTCTTGGTCTGGTAACATAACGCAATTACTAATGGCTTCCTTTGCTACGCCAGTGCAGAATTGTATAAGATACGCCAATCTAGCTTAGAATCCTGTTCTCTTTCTTCTATATTGACTTTAAAGTTCTCTATAAACCGAGGATAATTCATTGGATTACCATCAAAGGTCAAATAATCTCGTTTTGGCATCTCGAATCCTTTGCTAATAGACGTTCCCAGTGTCTGAGCCATCATGATCAACGATTCTTGTTGGATCTTTAACATACGTTGCAATTCCTTCGGTTCTTTGGAATCATATACTGGTGAAGCTATGCCATCACACCAATCACCAGGATTGTCTTGCTTCCCTACGACTCTCATATCTTCTCCAATTGTCTTTGAAAGGTGTGAGCTTTCGTTTCGAAACCCGCGCTGCGGTACTTGTTCTGATTTCCGAATCTTGGTCGTGGACTCATCGTGGCGGGATAAGCCTCCTAATGGGATACCATAGCCAGGGTTCACACGAGTAGGTTGCAAAGGACTAACTTTATGGGTATACAACAGATCATTCCCCAATTCTTTTGCACCGTATTCTTTTTCGAGCGTAGAAAACCCATCACACGACAATTTCTCTTCTAATTCAGCCAGTTGGATTTCACTTTGCAGTTGTAAAAGTTCACGTTTTCGCTGCAGTTCGGCTCTCTTCGACTCAACGTCTTGCTTTATACGAACCAATTCAAGTTTCTGTTCTATACTTTGCTGTTGACGTTCGATTTCTTGCATTTCTAGACAATGTTTCTTTTCCATTTCAGCTTTAGCTCGTCGAAATCTTGCTTCTGCTGAACGAACGCTTGACTTATTCATACTCCCATTAGAACTTTCAGCCTTCTTTGTTGGAGTCTGCGATATAGAGTTTCTCTTATTCTGTTCATCGTAAGGAGAACGCGTGGGAGTAACGCGATCTTGCATGCTTGGATATTCAAATTTTGGTGAAACTGTCAAGCCGCCGTGATCACTTAACCGCGACGTCTGTAATTTCGCTTGCTTATTATCGTCAATAATCTTGTTTTGAACGTCTTGTAGCCACTCTTCTACTCGATTTTCGAGCTCTTCCCTGTTCCTGCTAACACTGTTATACTCTCCGAGCATTTCCTCAAACTCAACCGCTTCGTTCTCAGTTAAACAAGCCCGATAATCTTTACAACATTTTGTGTAATCGTCAAATATTTTATTCATTGAAGTTTTTTCGGCGGTTACGGCTTCGTAATTTGCTGGGTCTAATAGCAATTGTTCGATTAACTGCTGTTTTCGATTCATAGCTCCCAAGTATCCAGCACGAGATAACCGTAGACTTCGAAGCTTTTCCAAACGCGCCCCTTCTAGATCTCGAACAACAACGTTTCGTCCCGGTCGGCCGCTGTGGGAATCTTCGTCTGGGTCGTCTTCTCGATTAAACTGGTACATTGCCGCCAATACAATTCCGATCGTGAGAAAACTAATGTAGATCCTAAACATCTACGTTTATAGTTCAACATGAGAATAACTCAGTCACAGCACTTAAAATTGTGTCTTCTTTATTACACCATAGTTTGCACTGAATGCACTGGTTTTCTAAAATAAATATTTCACTAGCTATTACTACCTACTATTACAATTTAAATATGCATGCAATAATGAAACATAATATACCTCACGTTGACGAATCTTGGCTTTAAATATAAATGAATCCTTCTACTGTCCTTGAATCCTCGAATATAACGTACTTCCACTGTCCAGTAATTTAAAGTAAAAAACTAAACTAATTATGCGACTTAGCGCTTATATATCTCAGTTCTCGAGCCCGCAATACTTAACACAAATGCTCAAACATAAATATTCAATAATTATTCATTTGGGTCTTACAACCACAATAAAGCATCATGGACCTTTTGTCTCCTTACATTAACATCTTTAAATGTACTATCTTTACCTTTCATTTTCACTATAATGACAGATAAGTCCTTAGGATACCTTGGCAATGAGGATGCAAGTTCTGTTACATCTTGTGGCAAATTAATACAGTGCCCAGAATAACCTCTCTGTCCTCCTGGTTTAACATAAATCCTCATTATAGGAAGAGCTCGGGCAATAAGCATTTCTTCAACTTGAGATAAACCTTGTAGTTAGTTCTTTCGGAACAGGAGATGGAATCATAGAATTTTCAGCAGAAAACTTTTTTGGATTCTTTTTATCTCTTGAACATCTTGAGCATACATACTTCTCTCGACTTTTTGAATCAGATCTTAAAGGCCATGCTTCATAACATACAGTACATTGACAAACAGCATATGTATTTGATTTGTGAAATTTTGAAATATTTGTTTTTGCCCATGACTGGATGTGAAGCTCACCATGTAATAATGTACTGAATTCTTTCAAATATGTTTGTTGATTATTTAACTCATTGTTTTGTGTGCTTTTGCTGATTGTTACTTTTTTCTTGGATATGCTATTTTTGTCTCTGTTTTGCAATTCAACTTTTTTGTTTGACTCACTTTTCTTTGAAATTATTTTTTTGCGAGAGGATTTTCTCCTACTTAGCCTAGCCTGCCTTTCAGATTCAGTTTCATTCAACCTTTTCTGTCGTTCAAATGCATTTCTCTTATCTAGCCTAGCCTGTCTTTCAGATTCAGTTTCATTCAACCTTTTCTGTCTTTCAAAAGCATTTCTCTTATATTTTTGACTATCACTTGTTGCAGTCCTCTTACGTTTAAGTAAATTACTGCATTTGATTTGTGGTATTAAAATTTGACTTTGTTCTTTGGTAAATTCAACTGGCACAACTTCAAATATATTAGCATGTAATTCCAAGGCCAAAGCACAAAGATACTCAACTAAGATATTAATAGTAGAACATTGCATCACAACAGCAGTGCCATTTGGATCTGGCATACCAAAATAATTACGTGCATGAGAATCAAACACATAAATGCTGTCACATGACTTCATTAGGCCCATAATAAAACCATCTAGTATTATGAATGCATAATAATTGCCACTGAAAGCATTGATCAAAGCTGAATGTAAAGTGACATAGGGAGCCTCATTTTCATGCTCATCACAATGCAATTCTTCCTTGGTAGAATTCTTTATAATTTATCAACCACCATGAGTTGATATTATTTGTTTCATTTTGTGCCTCCACCAACATCAGTGGATCAGTATTTGTACCCACTATAGCAATGGGCTTATGTATTGACACGACAGTATCATTTACTGGAGCGGTTTTATTTAAGTGCTTTAAACTTAAGTGGTTTAAACTGTTCACACTACTTGAACACACTTCATTTCCTACACTACTGGAAAAAGGCCAATAAATTCGATTTGGTAAACAGTTGATCGATACAGTTTCGGCATCAGGTATTTCGCCATTCCCAAAGCGTTTAAATACAATTTATCGCCTTCTTTCAATAACTGATCCACAGTAAAACCACACCAATTTATTGTCGGATAAACTTGGGCACATAACAACGCCGAAAAACTCATAAATGAACATTGCCTCCCTCGTGAAATATCACTAAACATTTCATCACCTTGATGAATACTTCCAGCTACAAAAAGCACTGGTTTAGACATACTAATTATTTGCAAACTTACCTCAAAAACAGCAGAAACTTGAGTAGAAAAAGCCTGAACAACAGAGCAACCTCGTGGAGTCGTGTTCAATATCGTATTCTTGTTCCTCGTGGTTAAATTTCGGCACAATGCGCAGCCGCAATGAAATTTATCATGACGTCACACATCATTTGTTCTACATACATACCACCAAAACAGCGAGATCGTATATAGCATACAGAATAGAATGCCGCTCGCTTTGCTCGCAGGAAAAATCCATCAATGCCACCATGTGTCATGGTATACCTGTGGACTACCATATATGGATATTAATTTGCATGCCCATAGTTATAAAGAACCGCCATGTTTGAATTTAGTCAGTTAGTCTTTATACTTGATCTTTATCAGTTCTATTTATTTCTTTCTACTCAATTATATATTTATAAAACAAGAATATAACATGGTATCAGGTGTGGGATCACTTTTGAGTTAAAAAAGAAAGCAGAACATTGGATTACCAAGTCGGTAAATTACACAATTTGTTGCTGTAAGATTTGATCAAAGTATGGCTGAACTCATTGGACTTCCGAGCCCTCGTATGGATTGGAGCGCCCCCAATCTACCTCAAGCGTTGAAAAAGTTCAAAGCTACTTGTGAACTGTACTTTTCTGGACCCTTAAAAGAGAAGAGCGAAGGCGAGAAAATAAGTTATCTGTTAATATAGGCTGGCGACGAAGGAATCGAGCTCGTATCAACATGGTCGTTGACAGAAACAGAGCGAGCAAAGCTGGAAACATATTGGGCTAAATTTGAAGAGTATGTTGCACCCAAGAGTAATTTTCGTCTTGCACGATACAAGTTTCGCGTCTTAAAACAAGGAAAAGGTGAATCTGTAGATTGCTTCATTAAATAGGTTAGAGTTCTCGTCAAAGAATGTAAATACGCCAATGATGATGAACATATTATAGATGCCCTAATTTTTGGCTCAAATGATTCCAGAGTACAGGCAAAATTACTTGAGCATGATGCTAGTCTAACTTTGAATAAAGCTATTGACATTGCTAGAACTGCAGAAGCTACTGTATCACAGTTAGCAGACATAAGAAACACAGAGCCTCCTACACAGATAAATGCCTTAAGTCGCTCTGACAGTATTAAACACGAAACCCATAATTCTAGAGCCTGTGGAAACTGTGGCACTAAACATGACCAAACAAAGAAATCCCTTTGTCCAGCATTCAATTCCAAATGTCGGAAATGTCATAAGTTAAATCATTGGGAGAGGGTTTGTCGCTCTAATGAAGTGAAACCACCAAAAAACCATCATAAGGAACGATATAAGGGGATTCTTAAAGGGAAACATTCCAAGCATGTGCATGCACTAAATCAAAGTGACACAGAGGATACCAGTGAAACACAAACTCCCCAATTATATTTTGATTCCCTGATTATCGACAGTGTCAATCATAAAAATACCCAAGCTTTAGTGGACATACAAGTAGACTCTGGTCAGACTACTAGAAACATTGTCTGTAAAATCGATACTGGTGCTGAGGGTAATGTCATCCCATTGGATTTATTTACGCAGCTCCATCCACAGTCCTTGTATAATTCTAGTGGCCACCCCATTGATCTAACTCCCTCAAGTACTAATATAACACCATTTGGTGGGCATGTTATCGAACAGTATGGTACCTGTTTGTTGACACTTTCACATAATGGTATTGGTAATAAATACCCTTTCCATGTTGTAAATACATCTGGCCCCATTATATTGGGCTTACCTACGTGCCGTGATATGCAATTAGTCACGCTCAATTACTCCATTACAAGTCAGAATGTTTCGAAAACGGCTCCCGCCAATTCCCCGCATTATGAAGGAAGCACTTCTTCATGAATACGTTGACTGTTTTAGTGGCATTGGGTGTTTTGAGGGAGAGTTTCATATTACGCTAGACCCAGCAGTGGCACCAGTGATTCATCCACCCCGTAGGGTTCCAGAAGCTCTTCAAGTACCATTAAAGAAAGAGCTTGATTCTTTAGAAGCACAAGGTATTATAATTAAAGTTTCGGAACCGACAGATTGGGTTAACTCACTTGTGTGCGTAGCAAAGCCAAATGGGTCACTCAGATTGTGTCTAGATCCGAAAGATTTAAACAAAGCCATCAAGCGCCCTCATCACTGCACCCCGACTATTGACGAGATACTTCCCAAGCTAAATGGTGCCCAATATTTTTCAATTGTTGATGCTAGAAGCGGTTACTGGAACATTAAGTTAGATCATCAAAGTTCCTTATATACTACATTCAGTTCCTCGCATGGTAGATATCGTTTTCTGCGGCTCCCTTTCGGTGTAATATGTGCTCAAGATATATTTCAGAAAAAGGTTGACAAAGCATTTGGTGATCTTGCCGGGGTAACAGGAATAGCTGATGATATCGTTATCTCAGGCAGAACTCGTTGCGAACATGACAAGAATCTGAAGGCAGTCATGGAGCGTGCCCGAGCAACCGGTGTGCAATTTAATCCAGACAAGTGTAAGATTGCACGTACGGAATTACCATTCTTTGGTCACATCATTAGTGCTACTGGTCTCAAGCCGGACCCCCAGAAAGTCGAAGCCATCAGAAATATGGATCCTTCTACAAATCTTGCAGATTTGCAGACCTTCCTTGGAATTGTTCAATATCTTGGTTGGTACATTCCAAATCTGGCTTCTGTTTCAGCAGTCCTATGGGATCTTACGAAGAGCGCTAATGAGTTCCAATGGAATCCTGAACACCAGCAGGCGGTAGATAAGGTGAAGAAACTCATCACATCCCCTGGTTGTCTCCAATACTTTGACAGTAGCAAACCAGTTACCATTCAAGTGGATGCGTCTATGCGTGGTTTAGGAGCCACACTACTTCAAAGTAAAGGTCCTGTGGAATATCGAAGTAAACTCCTCTCTGAGACAGAACGCCGCTATTCCAATATTGAACGAGAGATGCTTGGTATTGTTTATGGGTTAGAGAAATTCCATTACTACGCCTACGGTCGGCATGTTACAGTTGAGACTGATCACAAGCCGCTGGAAGCTATATTTAAGAAACATCTATCCAGTGCACCTCCACGTATTGCCCGGATGATGCTACGTATCCAGAAGTACAACGTAGAGATCAAGTACGTTCCCGGGAAAGAAATACCATTGGCCGACGCGCTGTCATGGTTAAATCCATGCAATACAGACACAATTAACGGACTTGATGTATCTATTCATGAGCTATACATGCACCTCAACGCAAGTCCGAAACTGCCAAAGACCCTATTCTCAATTCACTTAAATCCTGTATCAGCCACGGATGGCCAGATAAGAGATCGGACTGTCCATCACACCTTCACGGATATTGGAATTATCGTGATGAACTGACGATTGCTAACGGATTAATACTTAAAGGAACTCGCATCATTATACCAAAGAGTTTACAGCCCAAGGTTCTTCAGCAAATTCATTATGCACACCAAGGCGCTGAAAAATGCAAGCTTCGAGCTAAAGGTTCGGTATTTTGGGCAAGTATCAACGCCAATATAGAGAACATTGTGAAGTGTTGCAGTCCTTGCCAGTATAATCAACATGCAAATGTAAAGGAACCACTTACACCTCATGATGTTCCACCTAAACCGTGGCATACACTTGGCTCAGATTTGTTCTTTTGGAACAATGAATCTTACCTCCTGGTCTCAGATTACTACAGCAAGTTTCCTGTAATTAGTAAGCTTTGCAATATCCAGTCAAATACAGTTATTGCACATCTGAAGTCTATCTTTGAAGAGCACGGAATACCAAGTAAATTTGTTACTGGAAACGACACTCAGTTTACTTCATCAAGCTTCGCAGAATTCAGTAAGGCATATGGCTTTGAACATGTTAAAACAATCAAATCAAATTCAATCAAATTTTATTAATAAGGAAATAATTACAGTCTGTATTTAAATAATACTATCCGCTAATAGCAAAGCTAATCGGGGCGGATAGTGAAACGAAATTAGGTAAGATGTGCTCAGTGTTTAAATAAGAAATTAGAGTATTCCTTATCTATTTTACAAAGTGGCCCAATATACTGACAGCATAAAATATCATTGTTATAAGGAAGCATTAATTTCCTGTTTATTTCCCTGAAAGCACTGTTTTCAAAGCTTACTCATATATTGAATTAATGTGGGTACATCAACATAGTCATCCTCAATCTCAAACATAGTTAAAAGACTTTTCTGAATTTTCAAGTTGAAATTTTTTCTCCCCATCTCTCGAACATCAGTGGGAATACTATTCCAAATTTTTACCCCTGATTTTACAAAGGATGTGGTTGTTATAGTTAGTTTTGAGTATTCAATATAAAGATTATTGGATACACAATGTCTAGTGTTATAAGTATGGACTTCTTTTGATTGGATAAAACAATCAGAGATTGAAGTTGGACAAGAACTATTTGTAACATCGTACATTAGATTACAAATGGTTTTAAAGTAAAGCATATTTAAAGGAAGTATATTGGAGTGAATAAAAAGTGGAATAGCATGTTTCTTGTTTGTTTTAAAATTCATTAGACGTAAAGCTCGTTTTTGGAGAATAAGTATCTTGTTCAAATATTTTTTTGGCGCTTGACCCCAAACAGCTATACCATATGTTATATAAGGTAAAATTAAACATTGATAAATGTTTTGTAAAGTAGACAGAGGTACAAAATATCTAAGCCTTGTAATTATGCCAATTGTTTTACTTATTTTAGATGCAATATTATCAACATGATATCTCCATGTGAGATTACTATCTAATACGACACCTAAATATTTTATAAATTCTTTACATTCAATGTTAGTTAATATATTGGAATCATTGTCAAACATTTTTAATTGAACTTGATAATCGAGCCTTTTTTGGTATGGATGAAAGATAACATAATTGGATTTCTTTAAATTAAGAGTTAACTTATTTGTGTTTAGCCATTCACAAACTTGTATCAATTCTCTGTTGATAATCGTTTCTAGAGATTTTAATTTTTTATTGGAATATACTAAGTTCGTATCATCAGCAAACAAGTAAAATTTGAATACCTCAGATGATTTGTGAATATCATTTATATAAATTAAGAAGAGTAAAGGCCCAAGAACTGAACCTTGTGGAACACCCAAGTTAACTGTATGTTTTGATGATATGTTACCACCAATTTGGGTTGTTTGTATTCTATCAGTTAAGTAAGATCTGAACCAGTTGTTGATCACTCCACGGATGCCATAATGATGTAATTTATGTAGAAGTATGGAATGATCAACAGTATCAAAGGCTTTTTTTAGGTCAATAAATATTCCACATGAAAATAGTCCCTTGTCCATATTATTGTGAATATTTTTTTTATAATATCAATAATGGCATGCTGTGTTGAGTGTTTAGCTCGGAAACCATATTGTTTATCATAGAAAATTTTATGTTTATCGAAAAACGTCCTGAGACGTTTATACATTAATTTTTCAAAAATTAGATTAAAATTTGAGAGCAGTGAGATTGGCCTATAGTTCCCCGGATCAGTTTCATCATCATCTTTAAATATAGGAATAACTTTAGCATGTTTCAATTTTGAAGGAAATATTCCTTTTTCAATAGAAAAGTTCATTATTTCTGCTAATGGCCAGGATATTTGATGTTTTATATACTTTAGTATTCGTATAGGACAAGAATACAGTCCATAAGCTTTAGTACAAGACATTGAGCTTATTTCACATTCAACTTCATGAGGAGAAATGGGGTCAAAGAAAAAAGAACCAGAATAATTAGTGGTATTGAGATATTGGCTAAAATGTTTTGAGGGATTGGGTAATTTAGAAGCTAAATTAGTTCCAATGGTTGAAAAATGTTTATTAAGAATGTTAGGAATATCTTTAGGATTTCTATTCATTTCATTTTTGATTGGACATTTGATTGTCTTAATCATTTTGTGGTTTTTCCTTTGGCGATTGATCAAATTATTTATGCCCTCCCAAGTTTTCCTCATGTTCTTTATATTGTTATTAAAGTATTGGTTATAATATAAATTTTTACTAATTCGTATTAAATTTGTTATCTTATTTCGATATAGTTTATACTTATTTTTATTTGTAGAATGGAATAATTTGTTTTTTATTTTAATTGATCTCCTAATTCCTTTTGTTATCCATGGCTTACAGGACTGTTTTTTCATACGATTTGAGACTGGTTTTAAGGGAGCGTGTTTATTGATTACTTTATTGAGGTTTATCATAAAAGGTCATAAAAAGTTTATCTATATTATCTTTATTGTTTGCAATGATTGCATACCAGTTGATTTGTGCTATGTCGTCATTGAATTTTGACTCCAGGAATTTAGAATAATCACCAGTTTTGGCATTAGTTTGGTGTTGATAATTTATATATTTATCAGATTGCATGATACAAAATTGCGAAAAGTGATCACTAATGTCAGAAACTATGTTCCCACTTAAAACTGGGTTGTCAATTTTATTGACGAAAATATTGTCAATTAAAGTTGCAGATTGATTATAAACTCTAGTAGGCTTATCAATGGTAGGTGTTAAAGCATAGCTTTGAAGAGTAAGTAAGAAATTTTGAGTATATTGACAGGTTTGAGCATTGAGGAGGTTTATGATGAAATCACCCATTACGCAAATAGGCCTATTTGAACCAAAAGGTCTAGAATTAAATTTGTCAAGAGTGTCCTCAAAATAAGTTTGAAATCTTTCCGGCGAATTATGCTGTCTGTATACGACACCACATATAATATTAGTTTTATTTGCAAAATGTATTTCAATCCAGAGAGCTTGAAAGGCTGAGTTGGAACATTTTTCAAGGACCGTGTAGGATAAATCATTTCTGATATACAGTCCGACACCTCCAGAAGCTAGTGGTGTTGGAACAAATTCAAATTTATAATTTGCTATATCGGGATTGAAATCAAAAAAATTATCATCTCTAATTTTTGTCTCAGAAATACCTATAACACTGAAGTTATAATCAAGTTGTTGTAATAGGTGAGTTTGAAAATCTTCCAACTTGCGCCTCAAGCTCCTTACATTGTTATGTAGCAACGAGAAACTCGCCCCTATATTAGATTTTATTTCACACTTAAGACTTGTAAATTTATGAGGTGAATAATATTGAGATTGTGGTAGTTTGAATTAATATCAGCAGTCGCATCAGAAACTGTGTTAAGATTGAATAGACCCAGATCACGCATACTGGGATATTTGTCAAGGTCTTTCAATGTTGGGAGAGTTGTAGTTATACAATTATTAAAGTTAGGCTCATGGGTAAAGTTAATATTGTAAAATGGCAGTTCCTTAAACAATGATTTAGTTATTTGAACATTGCACATATCATTCCCAGACATTTTATACAATTAAACACAACTGGTTAGTTAGCTTATATTTGCACATCAGTTCTCACTTCCCTCTTCCATTCGCTGTAAATCTCCAAGCTCTTTTATCCTGATCGCTCTCGAGGTCGCACTCTTTCTCAGATAAACAGTTGAGTTCTTTGTCCAACAATACTGATAAGAGAACTTTTCTTTGAAGGTCCTTGCTTCTGCTAGAATATGTTGATTCTTGGGAGTAAGATGATCAAAGATACGGATTAATGGGCTAACTTTATTTGTTTCTCTTTTATACTTCATTACACACTCTTTTGAGTTTCGCCGTACAAACTTGCAAACGATAGGAGCTGGTGTATCGTCATTCCTTCTACTTGGGACACGGTGGGCAATATCTATATCTTGATAATTTACGTCGGCTCCAATTTTCTTGAACAGATCTACACACAGCATACTAGTGTCGTACGCAGATTCTTTTGCTTCTTGTTGAGGAATGCCAACGATTTTAACATTATGTTGATAACTGTACTGGCATAGCTGCTCAAGCGCATCGTCGATTCGATCTACTTTGGCCGCTAATTCCAACAGCCTTGAATTTAATTTCTGTAAATCTCTCTTCGCTGCCCCTTCCTCTGTGCTCAGAGTATCATATTTTGCGCTTAAGAACTCCAGGCTATTTTGAAATTCTGTTATTTGAACTCGAGTTGTTGTACTAGCTTCGTCTTGCTTCGGTGCTTCTTTTTGTTTTTCAATCATATTTTGCAATTTCGCGAAGTCATGCTGTAGGGAATTTATCTGGAGCTTTAAAGCATCGTTTTCCTTCTTTAACGATGTCATCGTATCAGGCATAATGAAATACTGTGTATTGTATGATTGAGCTTCAGTATAGGTTAAGTTATGGAGCTCGAAAATACACAACCGCCACTCATGACAGCTGGCAATTTGCTATAGAACTTGAATTAATTTTAATTAGGGAACAATTAGTTGACGTTTGAACATTTATTATTACTATTAATAATTTAGATAATTTATTTTAGAAAAAGAGGGATGTCATGGTATACCTGTGGACTACCATATATGGATATTAATTTGCATGCCCATAGTTATAAAGAACCGCCATGTTTGAATTTAGTCAGTTAGTCTTTATACTTGATCTTTATCAGTTCTATTTATTTCTTTCTACTCAATTATATATTTATAAAACATCCATCTTTCATGAGCACCTACAGGATCAGTCCTTAGTAATGAGAGACGTGGTCTTTCCCACTGTACTCTTGGCTCTTGACTACTGCCTTGACTTTGTAATTTTCCTTTTAACTGAGTCCTATTCCAGGTTGCTCTGTTCAAGCTTGTCGAACAAGTGCATCTAGTTGTTCATCATCAATATCACTATATGCTCCTGATGTTTTTAAAATAAATGTGAGTAAATTCATTTCAAATTGACATACAAAACCAGTAAAATGATCTTACATTTAATAGACAAAGTACAGTCTTAAGGAGCACAAAAAGTAAAAAAATAAATTTAATATAATATACTTAATATATATAAAATTCCATTATTAAGTCTGAGTATAATATACCTAATCAAGATATTTTCACCTAGTATTTACTAACCGGACACTGTCAAATGGTTGACCATAGCTAGACAACATTGATCCTGACCACTGATGTTCACTACATACCTCTTTATGAAGTCCAACCTTAACATCATCACATCTATTTCGGCAGTTAGGTTTTTATCTAATGCCGAAATAGTTTCAAGGATTGCTGGCCAAAGAAACAAATATTCCTCCTGCACTTGTTCACCTGCCATATTGCATTTCTTAAATTCCTGTGATCCAGCAAGTCAGTTAGTCCCCAAACCTCTTAGCACGGTGCAAGCTCTGGGGCATGGACCATGAGGATGAGTAATGAGACAAGTTTTATGTTTTACCTAACCCGCTTGGAGTCGTTAGTTGCGCATGGTGACTTTGGAGTTTAGTAGGCTAGACAGCCTAGACGCTAGTGAAGTTCAAATCAAAAGTTGATGTTTGAAAACAAATGTTGGATGTTGGAAGCATCACATCTGGCGATCATCGCTGTGCTTCAGTGCAACACATATCAAGCGTGCAAATGTAAATAATTCAATGTCGATTTGTAAAACATGTGTGATACAGCAAATAAGGTACATTAATTTTAAATTAAAAAACATGTATTTTGTGCTTCATACTTGGGGTTTGAAATAAAAACATTACTTTTGTTATAAAAACTTTTATGTCGAAAAAAAAATTGTCTTAAATTTTAGAACATGTACTTTGAATCGAAAATATATAAAATAGTGTACAACATTGTTGGTTTCAAAATATATCTGTTGTGCTTCATAATTGAACTTTAAAATAAAAACTTTGATCTGGAAAAGAAAACTGCTTTTTGACAGAAATATAACGCCATATGTTCAATAATCATTTTGAATGCCACTCTCTTCGAAAAAATTTTCAACACATAATTTATTTGGACACAACAACTTTCCTGCCTTAAATGCTGCATGTTGGTCTTTTCAATCCTGCAATCGCGCATAATACATAAAGGCCATGGCTTTACCCATGGAGAATGAAAAACCTAGCAGGATTTCTTTGTTAAAAACTTGAAGGCATGTTTTTGTGTTTTATAGTGCAGGCATGTTGTTAAATGAAAAATGCAGAAAAATTTTGCCACTGCCATGTTTTACTACAATTTTTATACCATGTGCTACTTGAGTAACTCAACTTGCATCAGTATATGCATAAATCAATGACTGATTATGCAAACTTTGTTGGCATCCATTTGGCTGTCCTCGGGATCTTCAGTGTTGCATTTCTAGCTTTCTTTACGCTTGTCTTCCATTTCATATGGCATAATGTTAGCAGTATTGCTATTCACACTTGAAAATGAACTTGAGCTAGACATTTCAGGAGCGTTTATTTAAAAATAGCCTGTTTTTTCCAATTTGTCTACTCTAACTAAATTATGTTTCACAATAAGTTAAATAGACGTGTTCCTGAGAACCAGTCCCCCAATGGGCACCTTTTTTTTTAAAAAGCGACTTTTCAGCGCAATACCTCTGAAATTAAAGTTTTAACACAAACACTAATTTAGAAGTTATTAACCAACTTTTTATGCTCTATCTGAATCACAAAAACTCATTTTGGGTTTATAAGCACTTTAATCAAGGCAATGCATCAATGTTTGGAAGCAACGCTGGTAAACAATGTGTTGCAATGTCCATTTATGCGATTTTGTACAATGAAATAGTCTTTAAACATAAATTATGAAAAGAATTCTAATTAATGGAAACAATCTTAATATTGTCATTAGTCAGCATTTTCAAAAATAATTTTTGTTGCTGACAGAGGTACCAGAGATGGTCTCAATTGATGCGAATACTTTCAGTACAGTGAGTCTTTAAAGTTCAGGGGTTTTATTAATGGCTCATAACAATCAACCTCATGTTACACTTAAACATTCTTTTAATCAAGTATTTTCAGTGGCGTAGCCAGCCTGACAATTTCGTCTCGCTATGTAAATTTCGAGTTATTATAATTATTCATGTCTTTAGAAATTTATTGTTTTCACATTCAATGAACACCAAAATATGAGCTTAGCGGGACAAATTCTCAGGCTGGCTACACTACTGAGTATTTTATGTTAGTAATTATAGAACTTGTTTACTAACTGTTGCTGTGTTTATGCCTTTTTTTTAGATGTGGTCAAAATTTTTTATTCTCATTCACTACATATGCATGACATGCATTGTGTATCCTGCTATAGCATACTATAGCATATTGATTTTTGTTGAGGGACTTCAAAAGCTTGTGATTTTTTTTTTAACTCACTCGAAACTGTGAAAGTAGGTGTAGCCGTAAAATGCAACAACAAAAGGATGATGAATTATTACAATTAATACAAAAATTCCATAAAAATGTGTTTCAACAGGTCAGGTGTTAACTCCAGCGTGTGTGCTGCTCGCCAGTGGATGGGGAAGCATGGACTGAGCTATATATAATAATTCTTAATAATCTTATATGCAATGTTCCTAGTTCCTGAAAAGAAATTATTATAGACGAGATTCGAACCCACTACCAAATAATTGTTTTCCCGAGTCCGGAAAATCTTCCTTACCAAAGGACGACAGACATGGGTTGAGCTTTGTTAGAACCTGTTCACGTCTCTTTACTGACAGCTGGGCTGAAGTATCCCATAACAAGAGGATAGCCTTCTTCACACAGTTGAACATTGCAGCAACAGAGGCACTATCCATAGCGATGCTGTCTTCCAAAACGGATTCATGCATGATGTTGAGATTTTCATACAAGGTGCCAAGTGGGCCCAAAACATCAAGGATTTTATCTTGTGTCTCTCGTAGAGGGTTATCGGTCACTTTAACCCCACTAATCATGGACGGTAAATAATTATCCAGGTTAGGGGTAAAAGCTGCATCAGAGGCGGGTCTAGGAAATTCATGCACAATAGCCCGGCGATCGAAACGGGGCAGTGGCGTCATCATGATGCTGAGCAAGGCATCAATTCCCAGCGAGCACTTGTGTTGAAAATACCATCGGACTCAAAATGGTCAGTGTCCGAAGTTGTGTTGTGAGCTTCTGCTTCGCCTGTGTCTAGGCGGAAGTGTTTTGCTGGTGAAACATGTTCATTGTTCGCCGTGAGATCTACTGTCTCAGAGTTTTTTTCTCTTATTGCCCGGTACTGTTTGGTCCACAGACTCTCCGGTAGGGTCATGAGTCGACTGGCCCAAAGGCGCTGCGACATTTTCCATCGGAGCCTGAGCCACAATGTCCTCAGGTAAATTTGGTTTTAATCTCGGTAAAATTGCTTCAGAAAGAGCGTTGAGAACGGCTGGATCCAAGATGAGTGTTTGTATCGTCGATGTCACTGATGGTGGAACATTATTACTTACGTCTTCCGGAGGATTGTTCTGGATTGTAGAAACAATTTCAACAGAATTTCTTTTTGCATCCATTGTTGATGAGGAGTAAATGAAAAAGACGCGGGCCCTGGGGGAGTCAGCGGTATTGGTGGTATAGAGTATGAACTTTATGTTGTTGTTATGGTTGTTACTTTAAAATCACTGTATTATTGAGTGAATAAAGGACATTGCATTGTTAAATTGAGCTGAGTATTTTGAAGTATAATTATGAATATATTATGTCACTATTCTTAGAACTGAACAGAAACATGTATACCAGCTTCCATATTACTTTAACCTGTCAATTGTCTAATACTATTAACTTGCATATAATAAAATTGATGATTATGTATATATTAATGGTTTCTTATCAACAAAAGTTACTTCAAAATACCATCTCAATCAGATTTGACTCTATTTAGAGGTTTTAATAACACAAAGGTTCAATTATTTTTTGCAAAAAGATGCTCAACTTCCTCATAGAGGAAGAATCTAATACCGGTAAAAGCTACTACCACCGATGTGTGCTAAAACATCATACCTTTCTTTCCGCTTTTTCAACAAAAAAGTTCAAAGAATCTAAAAATTCCATCTGTAGTTACTGTACGTGTTCCATATATGGCAGTGATTGCACAATATATATTTATTATGCAAGAGCAAATACTTGACGTTGAACAACAAATACATGACGCTGAAAAGCAAATACATGATGCGGGTGTTTGGTCTTGGGGCCAAGCTTCCCATTTCGCGGATGTACAAGATGGCGGCTAAAGCCATGGAGTTTTGTTTAGTTTGGTGTCTAAAACCTTTGTATGTTTGTGTATATTCAAGATATATGACAAGATATTTATAATCTTAAAGGTAGGAACGGCTTAGAACCATATCTGTACTATATTTATTGTACTGATTCAAAAATAAATATTGCATTTCTAATTTTTATTAGGCTAGTCAACTTCAGCAAATGTAATAGCAAAATATTTGGTTTCAAACACAAAAGATTTTAGTAGTTTATTACTGAGTAATCTACAGTGTGAAGCTGTCAATAAGATTTAATATCCTTTGATATTTCTTACTGCAAATCCACCTGCACAGCTGGTATAATACTGTAACGAAATTCAATATTCCCATTATTAAGATAGAGCTAGAGGAAATTAGTTCAAAAGAATGTCTCAATAGAGACATCCCTGCACCGTTTGATTAACATGGCAACATGCAGTTTGATATATCAGCGTTTATATCATGTGTTATTCATGGTGAAATAATTATCCAATGATCTTTTCTTATAGGTGTGTAGTTCAGCTGTACTGGCTGTGCAATAGCATTTAAAAATTAACAATTGAGACACAGAAATTGTGTATAAGATTGATTACAATTCAATACTGTACAACAACATAATAATGTCTTCTTGAGATTGCAATTGTTATACTTGATAGCATCTCCTATCTGCCTTCTGAAAATAGTAGGTTGACCTGTTGATTGTTATTCAAAGTATTTACCGGAAATTACCCATTGCTAGGTGACAGGCTGTAAAGTTGCAGTCATGTTACATGTAAGCTGAAATGTAAACAATTAACCCAAGAAAAACCAGTTTTGTGATCAGTTTATTGGTGATATTTCACAGCAATTTTAAACAAAATAGTTTTGTTATACTTTTAGAATATAATATATATGTACATATACTGTTAACAGTAACACTCCCCTTGCTACTTAAATATGTGTGTGTATATGTAACACTCTCCTTGCTACTTAAATATGTGTGTGTATATGTATATGTATATGTGTATGTGTATGTGTACATATATACATATGTACACATATATGTATATGTATACATATATATATACATACATATACACATATGTACACATATATGTATACGTATATGTACACATGTACTCATATATATATATATATATATATATATATATATATATATATAATTATATATATATATATATATACACAACCCTTAAGGCACCAGGTATTTAAATAAAACATCAGGTAAGAGGCTGAATATTGCATAGATTGTAAATATGCTGAGTTATACATGTATTACTACTAACTGAAGATCAAAAGTAGGGTTTAGCCTCTGAGCAATGCATATTTTATTTTTTTACCCTGTCGAACACCAGACAATTTTTGCTGCGATGGGCTTAATCACATGTACGTGTTGCCACTTTTATTAGCTAACAAGACGCTCTCTCAAGCGTGTAGTCATTGGGCATATGTATTTGTGACAAAAAGAAAAGATATTGTACTAGCGATTAGTGAGTACTACAAATTACTTCATTTAAGAATGTCTTGTATACTGATAGTAACATAGTATATTTACAATTATAATCAACTCGAGAAGGTTCAGAATTTAGAAGACTTTATTGCAAAACCACAAAATTAGAACAAAAAGAAGCAGTTCTGTTTACAAACAAAACTTGCAGAATGGTACACATACATTACACATAGAAGATCGTGCAGTACGATTTTCATTGAACCAAGAGTTTTTACAATCAGTGTACATAGTTGCAATTTAGAAGGAAAAAATATTTCATTGCAACAGTCCAAATGTATAAGAAGTTTATAATGGTAATTGTAAAACGCACATTGAATGGATGGTCTTGGTCCTTAGATTTCGAATTACTGATGTCGATATTCGTTGTAAAGACTAAAGTTAAGATACAAGATACACACAGGGATATTGTACATTAGCCAATAGCCATGTCTTCAAAGAGTTAACAGTCCTTCATTAAGGAATTTGTGAAGGATATCCATAAAAGTTACCCCATGACGTGGAAATTCAGGAACAGTTTATGGCGTGCTTGGCAGTCCGAAACCTTGAGCAATAGTAGCAGACATTTTATAATTGTAAGTATTCACCCTGGTGGAATATTTTTTGTCTTATAATTTGATTTTCTGAGAATGTTTCTACAAATAAAGAAATGAAAAATAAGATAATCCAAAGACATTAAGCTAAAGGCCCTTTTAAATGAC
Organism: Dendronephthya gigantea; assembly: GCF_004324835.1. Classification (NCBI taxonomy): domain Eukaryota; kingdom Metazoa; phylum Cnidaria; class Anthozoa; order Malacalcyonacea; family Nephtheidae; genus Dendronephthya; species Dendronephthya gigantea. The sequence goes on along the minus strand of NW_021163056.1, from coordinate 1,207,526 downwards.
CAAATTTGCTTTGACAAATTTATTACACTGCCGGCATGCAATTGAGTGTATTCTTTCACAACACAATAAGGTGGTTGCTCATGCATAACGACATAATAAAATCATTTATAACTGATCTTCTTGTCTGTATGCAGTAGGAGGAGAAATTTGACAAAGAAAATTTGTTTGTGTAAAAGGGAGTTCGTTTATAAAATCACTCAACTGAAACTTTATGTAGTGTGTCAATATAGACAACACGCAAGTGCTTACTCTGTGAGCTTCTGAGGGGTCTAAGGCCAAGTAAAAAAATTAGTAGTTTCTCGTCCCCGCCTGCATCCTTTTTTTCTGCCGCATCCATTTTTCTTTTATTTATTCTTTTTATATTCGCCATTTTCCGCATATTTTGGGAGTGCTCAGGAAAGATTCGGAAGTGCTCAAAAACAATTAGGAAGTGCTCGGAAACCATCGCGGCATGCGCCTGACGCCATTTTTAACAATTGCAATTTCCATGTTCAGCGCGTTGGATTCAATATGGTTTTAATTTGTGTTTCAATCCGTACGCCGAGTGGCACATCAAAGAGAGTGATAAAACCTTGGTATGCACGCACAGTAATAGGAGACAAGAGTTTGTCAGATATATTTAACGACTTTGCAACCGGCGAATTTGACGGGACAGGAATTTCAAATAGACATAGATATCAATCGGCTCAAGAAGTAACCGTACAAATCCATTTCACTGTTTTTTTCATATGTCCACTGAAATAAAATACAATGGTTTTAATATTACATTCATATTTGCTGAAATGTGGTATTTAATAAATATAGCAATATTGAAAAAACTCAGCTGTTTTGTGTGTTTTGCAAATAGAGGTCGGTCAATTCTAGTATTTTTAGGGATATTTAGGGATAAAATTGGGGATGTATAGGATTAGGGGAGTATTATGTTCAGAGATTTGTAAGGATAATTTAGCTTTCAGGATAAAATTTGGGCAAAATGTTTACCATGGCCTTTTTTATAAATAAAAAATTCCAATATGATCTGAAATTTGTATGTAGTTAACTACTTTAATATGAATAATATTTGTATGATTCAAACAGGTTTTCCACCTTATTATATTGGGATATTCTAAATCGTTTTTTGACGTTGTCAGATTGAATATAATAAATAACAGAAAATATCAATACAATAAAAGAAATTATATAAAAAATATGTCCATTTCCTGTTTTCTAATAAAGTTTAAAGATACAAATGCTTGTTGCTGCCGCAGCGAGCGAGCCTGAAGCGAGCGAGCAAGGCAGCAGATCCGAATTGGGGGCGCAAATCAAAATTTGTCTTTGGCGCATTGCATGACGGTACCAGTGGCAGGGATGGAGGAACATATTTTATTTTGGGGATGGCTGAATTTAAGTTCCGCCCATAGTTGACACGCTGAGAGCATATGTTATGTAGCGTGAGAGAGAAATAATTTACATTCACCTGAACACAATGTAGGATATTTCTTTTGTATTTTAGCAGGCGAACAGCAATTTGACGACCTTATTGTTACACGTTTGTGAAATTCTTTCATGTATTTTGGGGAGGGCTACGATTTTTACCTTGCGCGGTGCGGTGCGTGATACAGCAATTTGACGACCTTATTGTTACACGTTTGTGAAATTCTTTCATGCATTTTGTGGAGGGCTACGATTTTTACCTTGCGCGGTGCGGTGCGTGATACCACGTGTATGGTATGTTAATTTATATTGTGAATAAAGGTGAAAACGTGCTTTGAAACATTGTATTAGCGTATTAGGGTGCCAGTAGATTTTTGATATAAACGAAACATAATACTCTTGTCACCTGCGGTGAACATTTTTGACCCATTGCATGTTGGAGTTCGGTGTCAGGTTATACCATTCCACGTGTTGGCTGCATAAACTTTGGCGAATTTATTTCGAAGAAGGGAAACTATTTCGGTGAGTTTTTTCACTTTTTTGTAATCAAGTTCATATTTATTCAATGTTTTATTCATATTTAACTGTTCTTTTATATTTTATAGGTTGATAATTTAGACAGAAGGTGAAATTTACGTAATTCTACGTTTTGGCTACATATTATAGTACTGCGAAGTATTAGAGGTATAAGGTATTTTGGTGAGTTTTTTACTGTCGAGTTCCTATTTATTCGATATTTTATTCATATTGTTAAACGATATACTTCACTATGGGCTTTTAGCCTTTTATGCCGAATTATGACTTAAATACTGGGATAGTGCATTTATTTGAGCGATCATTGAATATATCATTAAAAATTGCGTCTGTTTTGTGTGTTTAGCGCGCGGCGTTTATTAACTGTTCATTTATATTTTCCAGGTTGATATTTTGGTCCGAAGGTGAGGCTTCAACTCTTGTTATATAATTGAGTCTTTGTTCTCAGTTGCATCAGTAATTGAATGCATTGAGTTGGGAATTTTTGTCAGTCATCTGTCATCAGTTGCTGACTCTTCTGTTTTGGTGCTGTATTTGCGCCTCGTTTTTGTGTCTTGTTAAGACACTCACTAGATCATCAAAGGTTTATTTCATGTGTGTTTTTGTATCTCATTGGATTCGTCGTATCCGTTACAGCAAAAGATGATTGACACGGAAGAACTGCGCTTAACAGAAACACTGAACATTTTCATAACGTTTTAATAACTATATCGAGCGATTTAAAAACATAATTGACAAATTTAAGTTCTGTTGGGGGGTCCGTTGCATAAAAAACAATTTATTGATAGGTTTCGTAGAACATTTCTGTTCTGGAACAATATTGTTTTTGTCATTTTCCTTAAATAATGATAATAAGCTGAGGCTAAGCACTTTGTACTATATTTTATATTTCCAATCTCTTCTTGAACGTAAAAAAATTTTACGGTGGTTGTGATTTCTGTTCTTCTAAAAGTTTAATGTTTTCATTGCATGACGACTACGGCTTACTCACAGGCAGCACTCCCTACCCTATGGGTACCCTAGTAGCTTAGCATGTAACATTTGCTGTTGCAGCTTGAGGTCAAGATAGGCCATAGCAGGACTGATGAAAAGGTAAATGCCAGCCCACAAGAGTGCATCTCAGATGTTGTTTGCTTATGCCAATTTGTTGAATTTATTGTCACTGAGGTAGTACCTGAAAATGATACAGGAGATAAAGTACCACACAAAATAAATCCATTCACTTTGATGATGGCTAAGCAACACCAGCAAAAATTATTGCCTAACAAGTATCAAGTGAAGAAACCCAACCGAAAGATAGACTTAAAGAACGACATTTTAAGTTGGCTTGAGAGTAATGTGCTTGGATGGAGTGCAGATGCTGTTGCAGATCAGGGGGGGGACTTTATTAGCACCATGGCTGATGTATTGTGGGCTATAGATGGACATCAAAAGACACTGGAAGACCAAGGATGTGGTGTCCCTGAGATGTTTAAGAAGTTCAATGGGTACAACAAACCAGAGCTGACAAAACACAGAAAACATCAGCACGACAATCTGCTGCACTGATATTCTTGGCCATTCACAGCGTCTTTTTCACATCTGCAGTTGCTGCTACCTCAAAAGAGATGCATGGAAAGGTGTGTATGTTTAGTCATTCCATAATTATTAACATTAGTTTAGCCGTATGGTTTAATTACAGGTCTTGTAGATATCCTAAAATTTCTATAAATAATATATAAAATATTGCTTTGTATTTCTAGGAGTTTACAATGCTCTGTTAAGATTGGCTGACAATCTGAGAAAATATGCCCACTACCTAGATGAACAAGTCTTGACAACACAAATGTCACATACTAGGAAGTCTGCCTGCACAGACATTGATGAATGGCAGATACACCAACCAATGAATATCACACCAACAAAGAAGGCCAAATATAAAACCCTCCATGATGCACTCCACAATGCCGATTCCTAAGAAGCCATTTTTATTAACGACTTTGCTCCTGCTGATAGACGAAGGAGACATGAATACGTGGCTAGTCTGGTATTCCCAGTCAAATGTATTCAATACTCCTAAACAGCATTGCACAACCATCTCCATTTTGTGTGGAAACTTGGAATAGCTGATGATGAAGGTGTTCGACAGAAAAAAAATGATGAGACGAAAGACAAATTGAAATCGCAATTCCTGAAATCGCAGATTGACTGGTGATTACTCAGCTGCACGAAACATGTCCGAAAAGGAAGTCGATAGTCGCATACACCCGATTCTAGATCAAGAGGATCCTGACATTTTGTGGGATTTGAGAGTCAACAACACCGGAAGACTTGAAGACTATTCCCTTTTTTTGCAGAAAGTGTCAGGATTTTATAAAAGGCAAAATAGAAACAGCTGTAGATGATAGACGACATGACAATATCACTGATAATGGAGAGAGTGTAGTTCATCTGGCTATGGCAATGAGTGCAAGAGACTTGCATGAACAGGTTAAGGAACAGTGTCCTGAGGGAACACCAATACCATCCATTCAATGGCTTCGACTGCAGTTCTGGCCAAGTAAGGCATGTGCAGCCAGCAGAAGACATACAGGGAGACTGAAAGTGGTGATAGCTGCACACCAGTTTAGAAAGAGTCATATCGATGTCCATTATGCATCAGCTGTATTTAGATACCAAAAAGAATTTTGTGTGAAGTTTCGGGATATTGCAAGCCTTGTGTGTGAAGATGACAACCACACCATAAAAGTGGGTGAACCTGGTTTTCCAGTAGCTGCAGTGGAGCGGGGAAAACGTGTCATTGTCAGCTTGAGCCAGTCATTCGAAGTTGGTGACCATGACTTCACCAAGTTTTCATTATCTCCTTCTGTCTCTCTAGTTATAGATACCCCTGATTCCATAGATGGTAGTTTCTATGATGGTCAAGTGTATGTTGGCCTCAAAGATAATGTGTTCAAACCTTCATGTGCTTTTCGACATGCATGTGAATTAACCAATTGTCTCAATACATCAAAACAAACCAGTAGAATGTCACTACCACAACGGTGGACCCTGTCACAACTTACGGTTCCTTAGAACGCAACTAAGTCAAGTGGCCTACTTCCTAAAGCGCGACTTAGACCTGCTGATTCTGGTGCAGACACTTCCACATCATTCGTGGAAGAATCCTGCAGAGCGAGTAATGTCCAATCTCAATCTTGCCTTACAAGGAGTGGGTGTCATGAGGACGGCAACAGCAACACAGGAGGGCCCGCTGAAACCCGCTAACAATTTGAAAAAAATTAGGCAACTAGAAAGAAAAATCCAAGTATCCAAGACGAAATTTCTGATTCGCTTCAACAGCCAAAGATTCTTCTAAATTCTCAGTTTAGTAGATGCCAACTTAAGGGGAAAAAAATTCCAAGTATTTACTCCGGTAAGATAGACCCCGATTTCGAGTTAGATGTGCTAACAGATACATCCAAGCCATGCAAAATATCTCAGAAGCTAAAAAAGTTCATGGATAGTCAAACTCGAAGAGGCCACTCTCTTTTATCTGTGCCTTTATTACCGAGAACGACATCCTCTTCTTATCTTTTGCCGAACACCCCTCGAAGGTAAACTCACCACCTGGAATGTTAGCTGCTTTCATGACATCCTGCCTTGAGGCAGCACCAGAATTAAAAGACAGGATAGCAGACATCACAGCAGTTTCCACAACATGAGCCCCTTTATATCTGTGTTTAGGAGCACGGTTCCAAACAAGGCTGTTGAGACTTTCGTTTCCATTCTGTGTGAATACCCAGGAAGACAGCGGAGCAACAGAGAATACTCACTGAGGCGTTGGAACTCAGGTAGCAGGAAATCTAAAAAAACAGCATCTAAATGGTGATCTTTCCTTTGGAGGGTACCATCTCTTTTATAAGAGCACCAGCTATCTGGCCCTGGTGGACAGTATTTGTGTCTCTTTTTGTCATTAGTAAGTTCACAAGAGTGATAGAGAACTGCCAGTATAGCCTTTTGCATTACTGTTATTTGTTCTTTCTGCTCTTCTGGAGTTAATTTCTCTGGTTTGACATTTGCCCTGATGGCATTTCCATAATATGTTTGTAGCTTATCTAAAGTTTTGTCCGTCAGTCGGTGTTTGCTACCTTTCACCGATTTTCCATCCTTCAACTTTGGTTGTTTCTTCCTTAGTTCCCGCAAGTGTGTTCCCATTCTTTCTTGTACATGGCCAATACAATCCAGTTTTGAAACCCTTGCGCACTCCGCCTTTCAACTTTCATGGTTTTCTTTCCACACCTCGTACTCCTTTGACTCACACCATTTCTTGTATTCCGCTGACCGCTTATCAATCTTCTCCCATTTCTGACATTCCTCACAACAACCGTAGGTATCCCAGATACTTCCATATGCTTTGCTATCACCGTCGCTTATCATAAATTTATAATGTAAATTACTATCCTTAGATCTGTCCCAAATCTTCTTTGCTATGGAGCATTCCATGGACCCACTCGATCCAGTGTGAGTTTTGGTGCATTGATCTTCATGGCCACGGTACCACATGTCGTACTCGCAAGAATCTTCACCAAGATCCTTCTTTGCTGATTCGCAGGCTGTGCACAGCTTTGACTCAAAATCAAAGTCAAGTACTTCACCAGTTTCGACAGAGATTATAAAACCAACACCAAAATTAGCTGTGTATCCCCTTTTTGACCAAGTACCATCATAGCTCACCGCAATCTTTGCGACATCGTTTTCATCAGAACAATGACGTGAAAACACTTTGTCTCTCACCTTCTGTAATTGTTCAGCAACAGCTTCCTTGTGGGCTGCATACAGTGCAGCAACATGGTTGTCCCAAGCTTTGTGATGGCAAGGGGGAGGTATATTGAAAATGTCACACATAACTGACATGGCTTCTCTTCCTACACCCATTTCCATCGCAGAGTAAACCATTCGCCTATTTGTGTCCATAGCATTTTGAGGTTTCCATACTTGGCTCTTGTTCCCAGAGGTTTGAAGCTCAATCTTGACCTCGCATTTAGAGCACTCAATGTTGATTACAGAGCTGTTTCCATATCTACGGGCCTCGTCTTCGCTAACTTCCAACTCACCTCCAAATTAACAATCATGCAAAGGCTGAAATGCACTGACTAAATTTGACAGCTCAATCAGTCTATAGCTGTATGCCCCATCAAAATCTTCGCTTCTTTCGTTATTCTGGCTCCTAATCTTTCGTACAGAAGCTGTTTCAAGCACTGGTGTAGACACACGTGGAGACGAAAGATTGCTGTTGCTTGAATTTGAACCTTCATTTGAACTGCCAGCATCCCATCGATTTTGGCCACGAAATCGCCTCTTTTTCGATACTTTTGGCATTGTAAAGAAAATATAATCTCTAAGAGACTATTTTCAGATACCAATAAGCAACAAAATAAAATATAAGTATAGACAAAATGTAAATCTTTGATGTGTTTTCAGCTCTATAGCAAAGTTTTCGAACAGTGAAGGAAAATGTTGTCTAGAATAGCTATGCGACCAGGCCTTAACCCGTTCTCAGTCCCTTAGATTGTGGATTAACATAATCACCAAAAAAATATTCAAACCACCCACAAACAACCAAGAAACAAGGCATAACAAACAGCAAACACAAACCCGTTTCCATGGCAACGTGAAAAATGGTAGCATACCCTTTCAAAAAGATGCAATTCTGTGAGAAAGGAAGGTTCTACCAGGCCTATTTTTGCTTTCACAAACTTCTACATATACTAATGATGCTTTTAAGAGTAAAAAATTTTTTTGGAATTTTTCGAAGTTCTTTTGGTAGCTTGCCCCCTTAAGAGGTCATTTAATGCCATGCACAAATTTCTTATTGGAACTTGTGGGGAACGATACACCCCAATTACAGTATAATTTTGATGGCTAGACAGTTTGACAATGGTAAACTCAACACCATTGATATTATTAATGCGAGTGGTCACCAGTTATTAACCATGTTTGGTGAGTCATTTCTAAACAATGCATGATAACCATCAATATTGTACATGTCATCAGGATCACATGGTAGGAATCGTGTCTCACAAAATATTGCTAAGTTACTGGAACACAAGTTGAAGTCATTTCGAACATCCTCAATATGTTTATGAAGTGATCGAGCATTTAAATAACATACTTTAAAGTTGGAGTCATCCATGTTGTAAAGAGGAGTGAAACAAAGCTCTAACATTCTCTCAGTTCGTAGCTGTTGCATTTCAGAAACAACATTGGCATCAACACTAATTTTATCCTCACCAAGGTCAGTAACATATAAACCTTCCATTGTTGTGACTCGGCTAAGTGCAACATAGTGAATGTGTGAAACAGCTCGTTTAGTTGTCAGATTTACAACAATTTGTGTTTGAGTGTCCCCTTGAGAACCATTAACTGTTTTTGCAGCAGCTGGTCGCAGTGGGAATTGCTTTCTGACTACTTAAGCAGATTTAGTTCTACCAACAACAAATTGAGAAGTTACAGGTTTTATAGGTGTCCATGTAGATTGGACTGCCTGTCTGGTATAAAGACCTTGGTTCTCCTGTCTGGTTTTTCTACCTACATCATCCTGGTCAAATAGTACCCAGATAACTCCAGAAGGTGTATTTGGTTGGTTTAATTGAACAAGTTTGACAATGTTACTAGCACCATTTGTCATACCATCATCTGTCCTGATGTTCATGGCAAGTTCAGTTCTACCACCCTCAGCAATGCAAAGCTTTGTTGCTAGTTGTTTTGTATTCTTTAATGGAACATGAGGGATCTGCCTCATAATGTTCTCTCGTAGTTCATTAGAATGTGCTCCAATGACACTATCATGTGCAGTGATGGTATATTTATTACCATGAGATAAGTCATATGCTCTAGTATTGTATGCATCCACCGAACTATTTTGGAAGAATAATCGAGGAGCGTCTTGTGGACACTCAATTTCATTTTGTACACACCTTTCTTTAATTTTCAATATGTCATTTTTAGTGTGTTGACCTTCTCTTAATCTATTCAAAATCTCAGCAAAAAGCTTGCTCTCTCTTTGTCTCATGATTTCACCAAGCTCAAACATTCTGAAGTAATTATTCCATAAATTTGGGGCTAATATGCTGTAATCACAGCTGTTAATATCTTTGAAAATATAACCATCCATTACCGGTTTCAATTGGAACAAGTCACTGATTGCAATGATGCTTACACCACCAAAGTCATATTTACTACCTTTTATATCCTTTAAACGGTTATTGATTTGAGCATTAAACATGTTGTTGCCAACCATTGATATTTCGTCAATAAATATCAATTCAACACCACCGAGTTGGCACTTTAATGTGTTTAGCCTACTTGAATCCAATGGCTTGTAATCTCTCAGTGATTGACTTGCTGGTATTGCCAGAGCACTGTGTATTGTGTTTCCTTTTATTATATATGCAGCTTTGCCTGTAGGAGCTAACAGAAGAATTTTTGTTTGACGAAAGTCTTCACCAGCATGCAAATTGTAATATTTAAGAGCTGCTTGATAAAGTGATTTTATGAGATGTGATTTTCCAACACCAGCACCTCCACTGAGAAAAGCATAAAATGGTTTGTCTGAAGTTTTAATTAGATGCAACACATGATCAAAAAATTCCTTTTGTTTTGTATTTAGTTGCTGAACAAGTGTTCTGTATTCATCATCTTGCATTTCATTCAGTACAAGTGGCTCATTGTTTGCCTGTGCTGATGGAATACCCAGGTCATCAGATGTCATATCTTCCTGAGAAATCAGGATGTAAATCAACATTTCCCTCATTTTCATCTTGCAACTCAGTATGTTGTGTAACTGGTGCTACCGTATCATATTCATCATCATTATTTTCTTGTAGATGAAGTTCAATCTCATCAAGATCTTGGGCACATAGTGCGTATTGTTTCATCTGTTCATTTATTTGTTTGCTACAAGCCATATAATGATCTTTATAAGAGGAAAAGTTTTTTAATAAATCTCTTTCTTCAATTCTCCAAGAAGTAAAGAGCATGATTAGTTCCCGATAATGTTTTTCCGGGTTAATATCCTTGTTGAACCAAACACTCCTTATAATTCTTGCTTTAGATCTCTTTTTTATGGTACTTTTACCAGACTTATTCACAGTGTGACTCTCAGGTTCATCATATATCTCATCATCATTAGTGTCATTGTCTATTGACTCTAAAGGAAGTTGATCAATATCCGGTATAGAAGATCTTTGTTTATATGGCTTTTTGCCACAGTAGTCATACCATGCAGCCTAGTCTGCAAGAGTAATATTTTGAAGGCTTGCAGGTCGGTCAGCATATCTTTTTAATAAACCACCAGAGTGGATTTGTTCACAGTCATCAGGCATATGCTCAATTTCACTGATTGGTTTTAGTAATTCAACCCTTTCATTTGGAGGTGATGTGTTTACAAACACAACAGATCAAGAAGACTTTCTCATTGGAATTTGCAACACAAGATAAACAGCCTCTTGTGCACTTATTTCTACACTGTTCAAAAATTTGTTTCCAATATCTCTGACTTGTTGTTTTATGGTGGCATTTCCCTCTTTTGCCTCAGCACATGCACGTCTTAAGAGTTCACTCATTCCCTTTCGTGCTTTTGATATGTATGATGCAATGTACATTGCACATGCATAAACATCTAGGACAAACTGGATATCCATATTAGCTCTCCATGCCTTTAAACCAAGCAGAGTTATAATTATTGACTCTCAATTCATTTGGGCTTCTCTTCAAAAAAATTGTTGCAGTAATAATTGATGATCTGACAGCAAGTATATAGTTTGCTTCTGATACATCTAAATTAGTTAGTAATTGATCAAATGTTATATCTTCACCTTCTTTCATATCATTAAGCTTTTTGTTGATATCTCTCCACAGTGCACAGGCTTGTTTGGAAATTTCTGCGGGGATGTTATCATCCAGTGGATGTAGTATCTGGGTTGCCCTCATTGGTGGTTCTGGATAATTAAATCTACAGACATTTTTTGATCTTTTCCTGCAAGTATGCGAATGTCGATGTGTTTGCCTGTTGACAAGCTCAAATAGCTTTTCACAAGTTATAATTTTATCAATAAAAAATACAACATCTTCATCCTTGTCAACACCAAATACTGGTGCATCGTCAAGCCATATCAACATATGGATGTGTGGTGAACCTTGCTGCTGATATTCTACACGGTAAAACCAACCTCTTAATTTACCAATAGGAGCAGCATTACTCATTAGAAATTCTCGCAAAAAAGTGTTGAATTGATAATCAAAATGCCTTGCACATGTAACTGGGTCACTTTGAATTAACCGACATTTTTCTTCCCAATTTAGGTATTTGTGACTTGCCAAGCAATATTTTCATTTGCATTTTCTTTGCTTTAAAGAATATATTCTCAATACACATAGCAGCTCTGCGGTCTGATCTTCTTAGCTCTGATTTGCATATCTCATTATAGTAAACACTAACTTGCCTTTGTTTATAATCTGGGGCCGGTTGTTCGAAAGATGGATAACTTATCCAACGGATAAGTCCTATCCAACGGATAAATCTGCTATCCAGTGGATAGTTATCCATTGGATAAAAACGCGTTGCACAAAGCGTGGATAGTGAAGTGGATAGCTATCCAATAGATAAGTTAAAATTTACCAGAAGAAAACAGGATTATCCTGAAATTTTGTACCACAACGTCAGCTGTTGCTAAGCATTTACAACATTGAATTCATAATCATTACGAATTCTCAAATATAGTTACTGAATGGAAAAGACTTGAACAAGTGATTTGCTCGAACTTTGCACGTCACATCATAGTGATTTTATTAATTAAACACATTGCAATTTTATTCCTTGACCTTGCAACGCTTTGCCTTTCGGTTCCATAGCAAATTTAGGAACACTATTTTAATGTTTGTGAATGAAATTACTTAGATATTAGCAAGTTTCCTTGGAATAGGTTGAATCTTTCTTTGCATATTCGCGTTTACAAACTGATTAGAAGCGTATAGTAAATTTACTGCCTGTTATAAATGCGAGGATCTCCAAAAAATCGCCGCTCGGAATGGAAAGTGTAGGCAACGTGAAACATTGCTGCGACAAATTGCACTTTGAAAACATTTCTAATAGTGAATTCAATCATGATGTGTATTAGTTTGTTGAAACACAGTAACAGGAATATGGCATTTTTGTCCTATTTTATATAAATGTTTACAGTGTTACCTTGTATCTTTGAATCTATCCACTGGATAGTGGATTTAAACCACCTCCGGACCTTGGGTAAATTTATCCGGTAGATAGCGATTTTTATCCGCTGGATAAAGTTATCCAAGCTTCGTGCAACGCAAATCACACAATGGATAAAACTTATCCGTTGGATAGCGACTTATCCGTTGGATAGCGACTTATCCACCTTTCGAACAACCAGCCCCTGGCCTTTTATTACCAAGAAATATGCCAGGGTAAGCTAACTCCTCAGAATGTTGATCTCTGAATAAACTGAGTGGCTTATTGCCTTCACCAAGAGCGAAGTTATAAATCTGCTCTCTCTCACTATCATTGACAAAATCTGTTGCAGTAAGCATACTGTCAGTGAACCAGCAGGTATCTCTGTCTCATCCTCACTCCACTCATCATCTGACAAGCTGGATTTACTGTTTAATTTGATATTATCATTTGTTGATTCATTACTGTTCTTATCATTTGTAGTCGGGTTAAATTGTACTCCGTCTCCCAGTTTTCATGAAGCTTTATTCCTTGTTCTATATATAAACTACTAGTATTAGTTAGCCAGGCAGCTGCTTGAATAACCTTATTGGGTCGTATATTTAATGAGAGAGCAGAACTTTTATACTGCAGTCTGCGTTTAAGCTGCACCTTAATGGTGCTAGTTTGCTGCGGTAATCTTGGCAACATGTTTACAGTGCTTGTCACATCAGCTGGGACATTAACAACATTCCCAGTTATCTAAAATTGCTTTCCCCTTGGGGCTTGCATAATTTTTTGAAATGCTAGTCTTGGTGCCACTAGCCTGCATTCAAGCTCATTAAGATCCCAAAATTCGGGTTTGTTAGGGAATCTCATTCCATTCGATATTGCACAAGGTGGTACTTTTCCCTTTCTTAAATGTTGACTGCATGAGTGACAAAGCCATTCAATATTGTCAACACTAACAATATTTTGCAGCTGCATTATCATATTTGGATATTGCAATCGAATTCTTTCAGCTGGTGAAACACTATGTTTATACCATAATTGGTCACAGGATGAGCATATATAAAGTGGCCCTAGAGTTACTGCATTGTGGAATTTGCTAATCAGCTTAGCAATTGTAATTTGGCTATTGATTTTTCCCCTGACATACAGCTGCCTTTTCAAGCTTCTCTCGAGCCTCAGGAAGTTCTTTAGCTCTCTTATTTCTAGCCTTATGTAATCTAGTTTCTCTTTCAGCTGCCGACTCTGTTTTACGTTTTGCTGCAGCATATGCACGCTGTTTTGACAGGTGTTCTTCTTTTTGTTTAGGTGATTCATTTTGTCTTTTCGTTTTAGCATAGTCCCATCTCTTTTTTTTGTCTTCCAATAGTTTTTTATTTTCTTTTTGAGAGTCGTTTTGTGCATTTTTTCATAGGTTTTTGACAGTCTACAGTAACTACAGGTTTATCATCAATTTGACTTTTTAACATAAAAGGTAAAACACCTTGAACATGTGAAGTCAATTGGAAGTAGTGGACTAAATTTTGTATCCCTTCAACTGAAATCAAAACACAACTGCCAAATGAGGATGGCATTCCATATAAATCCCTCAAGTGTGAATCAAAAATTTTAAATACTTCTGGGAATGGTCTAAATATTGCCACTGTGTTACTATTAATGGTTAATAATGCAGTTCTAAAATTTAGTAAAGAACTGGAAAACACTTGATTTAGAGCATGTTCTAGTGTAACAAAGGGCTCACTGTTGGCTGTCATTGACAAAGCACCAGAGAATGACTCACTATATTGTAAACGATATATTTTTTTATCAATCGACACATATTCAGGTACATCAGTAAGTAACAATAAATCTTTGTTGACAGAGTTGCTAATATAGCCATAAAGATTGTTGCCGGTTTTTAATATTGTGTTCAATACTGCTGTGTCCCAAATGTTTACACTTAAAATGCTATTGTGTACAATAGAGATTAGTGACATGGCCACACATTGTTTACCTGCATTTTGCCCAAATATCAGATCACCTTGGCTGTGATCAGCAGAAACTGTTTGAGTGCAGTTAACAATTTTATATATAATAGTAGGCCCTGGGTTAACCTCAACATCATTTGATAGTTTTACCAGTAAAGAAGCATGATAATACATCATTTGAACAAACCAAGTATTCACTTGTTGTGTTTTTTCATATTTATTCGCAAGTCGTTTCAGACAAGGTAGGTAAAATACGGTCAAATAAAATAATAGCAACATATCATTCCAAAACCTATCTCAGAGATGGGAAGATGCTTCTGTTGCTTTGATAAAGCAATTATTGAATCCAATTCTGGACCTGTACACTTCAAGTGAGACAGCCATTTTGAATAAATTTAAGCTCTACTGGCTTGGGTTCATAAAACAAACAAAAGCTTGAGTCTCTTTTAACAAGCACGATAGCTTGAGTTCTTTATTAAACAAGCAAAAGCTTGAGTCTCTTTTAACAAGCATGATAGCTTGAGTTCTTTATTAAACAAGCAAAAGCTTGAGTCTGATTGATAAAACAAGCACACAGCGGTGCCTGAGTCTACTTTTAAAACAAGCACGCAGACTGTGCTTAAGCTTGAGTCTTTTTTAACAAGCACGATAGCTCACTCGAGTTCTTTATTAAACAAGCAAAAGCTTGAGTCTGATTGATAAAACAAGCATGCAGTTGTGCCTGAGTTTACTTTTTAAAACAAGCACGCAGACCACACTTGAGTCTATCTCAACAGTACGTGTTCCTACACGTTTTAGTGTCCGACCACGAGCGGGTCAGCCCAATCACAATCGCTCGAGAAAGCAATTGAATGCTCTCTGTAAGTAATTTTAGTATAGACAGAACAGATATTAGTTCAACTCTGCCTCACACTTCTTTGTTGGAAATGGCTGCTTGACCTGCTTCCACAGTTCGCGTTCGCCTCGTGCGTGATGATGATCGTTAGTGATCGTAGATCTCCGCTATGGCGCGTTCGCCTCGTGCGTTATGATGATCGTTAGTGATCGTAGATCTCCGCTATGTCTCCGCTAATGCTCGTAGTAACAAACTTCTTACAGACAAAGTCGAAAAGTGATAGCATTATGGCGGCTTTCTATCGAAAGAGGCCATAAAAATTAAATGAAAATCAACTACTAGCCTGTATTGTGGAGTGGCAATCACTTCATCTAGTATCTCTATTTCATCGGTGGAGCGTTGTGAAACAGATTGTGTGCTATTCGAAGCTACTAAGGCTTGTGGTCTTGGACTTGGATCAGCAAAAGTGTCATCAGACTCTTCCATCTAATAATAAAAATTTCGAGTAGGAAAATATCATAAAATATCATTGTATTGACTACCTGCCCAATTTACTGGTAATTATCAAAGAATTTTAATCTTGGTTTTCATGCAAGAACCAAACATCTTACAAAACAGAACAAACTGGCAAACAGGGGTAGGAAATACAGTACCAATAGATTTGTTCCGTCCATCTCAGTTTCATCTTCACTGATCAATTCTGAATTAGCCAGTATATACAGGCTTCCTTGCCCAGCAAGTGAAGCAACATCTTGTCCATTCCAAACAAATGATGATGACACATTTGGTATTTTTAACCGTCTAGTGCCTTTCACAATCATCAGGTAGTCAAAGTCTAATAACTCATTTTCACCCAGTGCAAATAGCTTACCAAAAATTGAACTGATTTCAACTGCAACCTATTTGAAAACAATATTGTGAGGTTTTTTTGATGAACCTTCCAAAATATGCAATCTATACACTAATAAGAATTTTTCTCACCTGCCTTGATGACCAAGTTGAGACTGTTCTTATTTCCCCACAAGACCCCTCATTGCAAGCCTGCCTCTAGCTTCACCTTGGGGGATTGGATATGTTGTAGTATTCACCAGGTCATCATTTGCTTTTGGAATACACACAACATCTTTATTCCAGGTTTTGGTGCGACCAACACTTCCTGAAGTTCGCCTTCTAGATGTACTACCAGCACTGAATGAGGGTGATGGTTGGTATCTGGAAGGCAACGCAGCTGGCGTCCCTAATGTTGTCTGCAGTCTAGGTCTTACACTTGTTCCCTGTATTTAAGGTTAACATATTTTAAATGACAACAAATTCCAGAACTCCTATACAGCACATTGAGCACACGTTATAATACATGAGATGCATATGCATTTATATTTGTTTTGTAATACATGGGTTCTTTAGCTTCAGCCCTTATAACCTTTCTCAAACAGTCACATTCTGACAGTAGCCACTTACCATTGCAACATTTGCTGAGGTCGATGTGGACACAGATGAGCTTATCTGTGATGTGGACACGGATAGTGGCCCAGTGGCAACTAAGGTTGATGCTGATGTTGTTGTTATTGAAGATGCCCCCACGGTCCGCGTTGGACTCAAAAAAGTCGCTACAGCATTGGCCACAACTCTTCCTAGTTCGTCTGGATTAAAAGCAGCCATTGATGCGTCTTTTCTCTTTATTTCTCAGTCGAAATCGCTCGAAGAAGGCACAATTCACGAAGCACGAAGCTATAAATTTGCATGAATGCGCGCAAATTTGCGAGAATTGCGAAATATGTTAACCGCTGAACAGGATCACCGCGGCGCATTGAAGACCATCTGCGCATACCACCTGCGCATATAATCAAATTCGGTAAATGCTTATTTGCAAATAAGCATTATTTGGCGCATAAAATCATTATATGCACATAAACTATTTACATGCAATTAATTATAAAGAAATGATTGTTTGTAAACAATCATTTGTTAGCGAATGCTTATTTATGTATAAGCAATCTCGCAAAGTGCTTGGATGTAAACAATCATATGCAGGGAATGTGATTGTTTATAAATCAGCAATGACGGGAAAAGGTTTGGATGTAAATAATCAATTTTGCAAATATGATTATTTATTTACTTCAAATGCTGGTTTGTAAATAATTTACAAACTATCAATTCCACAGAAAAGTTTATGTGTATATAATCATTTACACCATGAAATTTGTAGCAAACCATAGAAAAAATATCACGAAAATTTCACTTATTTTTTTACACATGGCGCCTCATAAAAGTATGTCGTTATGATACCTGGACTTTTTCATAGATTTCTTTAACTCGTTAATAGAAGGGGAAAGTGTTGATTTCTTAAACGCTTAAGAGCGGCTCTGCGTAAATATCAATCTAAGTCATGCAAATTAAAAAAATCGAAAATTCTGATTTTTTTTTAGAATAATCATTATGGGTCGCTTATATTAACTAAAAATCATTTTAAGATCAATTGAACGAATATTGAGGCTGGGGGGAGCTCGTCTTTGCAGAAAAGGCTCTTAGACCAAGTAAATAGGTGGGAAAATAGGGCTGCGCGATGGGGAAACACAGCATTGTTCGCCAAACCAAATATGTTACATTAAAGGTTAGGGAAATACTTCCGCTTTCTGCTGATTTTCAAAGCAATCGAACTAAAGTAGAATGTTTGACAGGTTTTTGAAATTTAATCTTCCTGTCGAACATTTCATGACACTCCATTTAAGCAAGTTTCGAGCGCAATAAATCCAGCATGATACATGTTTTTTTGGAAGTTGTTCTATTTTCCAAAAAGAGTAACTCATGGCCTCTAGAATAATGTGAAAAGTTTTTTGGTAGCTCTAAATTTGCGCCGTTTAAACAGGGTGAAATATGACCACTTGAGCGCTAAGATGACACACTATATTTAGCTAAAAGTTTATTTTTTTCGGTAGAAATAACGGACAAAACAACATCCAGATTTAAAATAATTCATAAACAATTCAATGTGGTCATTAGTTACCGATCAACCATTGGTAAAATCTTTAGGAAGAGATTTGTGGCGCGATTTGTAAAACACAGTGTTTGGCAAAATATTGTAAACAATATACTGTATAATTACTTGCACAGTTTCCCGAGCTGATCGCTGTAAACTACACCAAACTACACCAAAGCACTGCCTTTTTTACTTCTAATATGATTGAAATCAGATTGAAATAATTTCATAGCAATCTCAGTCACATTGATGCAAAGACAGTTGACAGCTAACAGAAAACATCAGTATGCTGCACTGCATCAATACTGCTGTTTGCCAGGTACCAAAATAGGTGTGTGATTTTTTTCATATTTGATTGTGTTTTGCATGTTTGCAATTTGAAACATACATGTGACATGTTTGATAGATGTGAACCTCAATTTTTGACAGGTTACGCCTATTTCGTCAGTGTCAAAACATGCTATTTCCGCACACATGCATGGTCACACTGTTCTTTTTACACGGGTAGTTACTTTATATCACTCGAGGTTCAATTAGTATAGGGTACATACAATCACGTTTCTTTTGCACAGTGGGCATTTTTAAGCTCTATATCAGCATTTCAACGTGCGCACAGAAACACCATGTGGCTACGCCATGTATGTTGGTGGGTCTTGCAGCGAGAGTCCGCACAAGCCCACACACAAGGCAATGTCTCGCAATTGCTGACTGTAGTAAAAATACACACGGGATTGAGATTTTTGAAACTTGGGAGATCCATCAATCACTTCCGAGGCCAGTTTATTACTTGCATGTGCAGGTATGTGTCGATTATACCAACTATTTATTGCCTTTTAATAGTCTTACAGAATACTGGACTGTATTTTCATATACAAACGCTTGTTATTTGAACTGTCATTTTCCTAGTTGAGAAAGATAACCAGTATGCATATGTCATATGTTCTTGTAGGTCTCTTTGGTCCTGAAGAAAATCATGGCAATATTTCCATTTGTCCTCCACATCACAATAGCCATGGAATTCGCTGGCGGAGCAACCGCAGAAGTTGTGCCTGTCCCGCAAGCTGGGCAGAACACGGGAGCGCCAAAGCCGAACGGCCAATAACAAAAGAACAATCAAAGAAGTTACTAAACCTTACTGATGTGGTTTGTTCCCGTAGGATCCAGTGCGCAAGGGCATGCGATCCGAATCAAACGGATGCGTAGTTATGAGTTTTTTCTGGTTAAATTTTTTTCTGCTTTTTGGAAAGGTATTTGTACAAGATGCTGCAAACGTCTGACAGCTGAGAGCAAAAGAGCAGAGCAGTCCATGGAAGTTGAAACACCTGCCATTTGTAAAGATGATGCCCAGGAGAGTAAAGATTATTATGCATAAGGTCTATTGTCTTGTAAAACCTTGTGATAAATATAGCAAAATCAAAACTATACCCTTCATTTGCAGGTTCATTTGTCAAGATCGAGCACGGTCGCTGACCACTGCAGCACATTTGCGCTGAGTGAAGCAAGACAAACATTTCAGTAGCACTTGTGACCATACAAACAATGACGCCTGTCCACAGTGTGAAGCCCTTGACAAAGTGTTGGTCGATATTGGAGATGTCTTCAATAACAATAACGTTCCCATAGCGGAAGATGAGTTGGTGGATCTTCAATACACCCGCCAGAAAGCGACACAAGATGTGAAGTCATGGAAAGCACACCAACTTCGAAGCATCACACAAGATGAGGCTAGACTAGACGTCTTGGACTGGCTTGACCAGTCATCTGTCCTTATCACAAACAACTGGGCAATGAAGTTGATACCCCAGAAATACAGGGAATCGCAGTCTGACTGATTTGGAAAAAGAGGAATCTCCTGGCACCTCAGCGTTGTTGCAAGAAAGGTCGAAGGTCTTATGGAGACACAAACACTTGTGCATATAGTGGAGAACTGCAATCAAGATGCTTCAATTGTGGTCAGGATTACAGAGCATGTGTTGCGTACGGTTCACAAAGACAATCCCCTGATTACTGATGCATACTTGCGACAAGACAATGCGGGGTGCTATCACAGTGGGTCCACACGAACAGCTTACCTGCACATGGGATGCAAAACTGGTGTCAACGTCTCGGGAGTGGATTTCAGCGAACCGCAAGGTGGAAAAGGCCTGTGTAATCATAAAGCCGCTACTATCAAAGCTCACGTTCAATGGTGCATCAACGAAGGGAACGACGTGACCACAGCTCGGCAGTTTAGGGATGCCATAATGTCGCCGGGTGGTTTACCAGGCGTCAGGGTTTCAATAATTGATGCAGCCAAACTTTGTGACCCCCATGTAGAATGGCATCAGCCGCCAGAGCAACTTCAAGTTAACCGATAAAAATATCGCAGCGTGGGAAGCCTATGGTGTTGGAATCGGCAGGATAATGCAACAAGGCGTCACGTGGGGTTAGTATGTTCTAGTACAAAATTGGAAGTAAGCAGCGACCGGCGTTTCAAACAAATCCTATCCAAAATTGTCTTGCAGTTTTATTCTTGCAAAATTACCTGTGTCGTTAATACATTTGCAAAAAAGTGGCAAGTACGCCAATGAGACATTTTGTTTGAATAATATTCCATTATTGCATGTTGTCGGGGACTGTCTATATATATAGTTTAATATTGGTCCTTCATTAACAAGATTAATTATTACTTTAATTAAGGACGATGGGAGGAATTATTACTTTAATTAGGAAGTGTGTGAGAGACCGCTGTTGTAACTGGGAGTCTTTTATAAAACCGAATTCGCTTCGTCGACTTTATATGTTCATCCTTTTAGGGGTAAATGGTAAGGGTAAATTTCACTAAAACCTCTGTTCACTTTGTCTGTTTCATTTGTTTTTCCACTATATCACAGCCGCTCCAGGACACATTTGATGCTCCATTTACACCTGGTGGTTTTGTGTGTAGCTTAGCCAAAAAGCATTGTAAGGAGACCGTATCTAGTAGTCCTTCACAAGAGGACAATGTGGTAGATGGTTTGCCCCATTGCAGCAATGAAGGATGCATGAAGGTCTACCAGACTGACACTGCCCTCGAGAACCACTTGCAAATCGGCACATGTGACCTCAGAGAAGAGAATGCCACCCTCATGGACAGGGCAAAAAAGCTCTATTGGTACAAACTCGTTGAAGGCACTAGCAGCACAGTCTCGGTGGAGGAGAACGAAGAACGACAACCATCAAGAGATTCTTTGACGAAACGCTGGGCACTCAAAAGCACGCGAACATCGAAGCGTTTTAACGAATCTCAACAATCCTACTAGGATGCAAAATTTTCAATTGGTCAAGAAACCAGCCACAAAGTAGATCCCGCTTCTGTTGGCAAAGAAATGCAATACACCAAGAAGAAAGATGGAACAAGAATGTTTCAGGCAGGAGAGTTTCTACCTGAAACTCAGATCCGGGGCTATTTCTCACGACAGGCGGCTTATGAGCCAGATAGTGATGACGAGACGGCAGTTGAGGAGGAGACAAACTACAGCACGACGAGCTATGCTTTGGGCCGTAATTATCGTAATGCTTTGGGCCATAATTATCGTGATGCTTTGGGCCGTAATTATCGTGATGCTTTGGGCCGTAGATATTGAAATGCTTTGGGCCGTAATTATGGTGTTGCTTTCGATATCAAATCCCATGTTGCTTTGTGATTCTGTTTTCATGAGAATGTTAGTAAATAGACTAATCTACGCTTAAACAACTGTGCTTATTAAACTGATGAGATTTTTTATTCACATGGTAAATTATATTGAAAGATTGACTAAATGAACGAAGTAACCGTAAGTAATTTCTTATATTCTTAGTCAATTAACTGTAAAATGTTGTATAAAGATGTTAAAATCAAACGAAGTCTATCTACTGTTTGATGAAAGACGTTGGGATGTTACTTTTTTACATCAAAACTTTCAGGTAAATGTGTAATCTTGTAAAGCAACAAAAGCTTAGACTATCTAAGGAAAACATAGACTATCTGAGGAAAACATAACAAGAACTTTGACAGTTCGAGCAAAGGCAAAAAATGGGATCTCCATCCCAATTCCTTGCTGAGTCATGCATAATAAGGATTAATATGAATAAAACATTTGTGAAATTTACTGACAGACTGTAGCGTGCCCTGACGATTTTGCTCTGTTTTGTTAATACTTTGGTGTTGATTAACTATCAAAACAATACATTTCTAAAGAAATGAAATGAGTATTTATATATAAACTATAAAATCTAGCTATGAATGATAAAATTTGCATAGTGGAACTAAATTGTCAGGCTGGTGTGGCCACTGCAGTGACACTGTGTGTGACACCACGGTGGCACTCACTTGATATAAATTATATGACCTAAGTACATTACCCATTATTTAATAACATCAATCGCAAGAAGTTTTCTATACTTTCCAACCCAGAAAAGTGAGAAAACAATAATTATTTGCATAAATTGTTAGCATCTTTATGGTCGATTGTTTTGTTAATCATTATTTTTATCAGTGTAGACCTTCTATCAAGTAAAAAAATCGAAATATTTTTAGGTATTAAATCATCCTCTAACAACACTTATTCAACATGTTGTATCTATACTCCAAAGTGTACAGAGAAGACTAGATTCCCATAATGTTTCCGAGGATGACTTTGACTGGATGCAGTATCAAGTTGATAGACCTCTTACTATAAAATAGTATGCCCTAACTCTGTACGCATTGCCAAACACCTTGCTGGTAATTATGGAAAAAGCAAGACAGCTGGTTGGAGAACTTAGCAAAGATGTTTATTATGGCTACTTTTCTTAAAAAGTATTTTCAGGAAATAGAGGAACACCCAGCTTTAATATAGCTAAGGAACAGTTGGAATTCATACTTGAGTACAAATTCACAATTCCTCAAATAGCCCAAATCCTTTACACTAGTGTAAGTACTATTAACAGGCGATTACGTCAATATAGTCTTTCGCCATCGTTATTGTATTCACGAATAAATGATGAGGAACTAGACAACATAGTTTGTGAAATATCCGCTGAAAATCTTAACTGCGGATTTCTTGTTGCTCGTGGAGTGCAAGTTCAGCAGCATCGTGTGAGATGTTCAATAAGAAGAGTGGACCCAGAGGGTGTTCTTGCAAGAACATTGCAACTTAACACTTTTTCAAGAAGGCAATATCATGTCAACAGTCCCCTTAGTCTTTGGCATATAGATGGAAATCACAAGCTCATAAGGTTAAAACATTTTCTTACTATAAACCTGTGATTAAATCTTAGGCCTAAGTTAAGGCGATTCTCCATTACCGTTCGCTTCACCCGCGCGGGCGTAGCGGCCTTTGAAATTCTGCCTATGCGACTGTGACCGGCCTGAAAAACAAAGTGGGCTTCGCCTGCGCAGGCGGAGCGGATGTAATGGAGAATCGCCTTTAAACGTCGCATTTTGGTCCGCGTCGAATGCAATTCAAACAATAGCTGAGATGATAATGAAACTTAATAAGGTTTATCATTTTATTATCTAATGCATTAGATGCGACCAAAATACGACGTATAACCTAGGTCTTAAGGCTAGTTTCCACTCAGGAAAAATCTCCTTTGGATCGGAATGAACAGGAAAATTTCCTTTGTTGGTGAGTTCTCAGGCGGCGTTTATACAAAGAAAACTTCCCTGTATTGTCCGATCCAAGGGAGAATTTTCCTGAGTAGAAACTAGCTTTTGGTCAACTTAGATCAAGCTTATTTACTATAAAATTATCAGATGGCGCTTAGTTATTCATGGTGGAGTCGATGTTTAGTCACCCGTTATACGAGGGCCCATGGGCCCATCAGGGGAAGCTTCATTTCTGGCCGAGTGTGCACAACACTGAAATTGAAAGATTATGGCGTGATCTATTCGTGGGGGCTGCACTTACATCTATTGCAATTTGTTCTATTTCATGGAGGAACATGGTTATGTAGATGTGAACAATTAATTGCATATTTTTGCATTGCATTATGTGTTTATTCCGCACATTAATAGACACATACACGAATTTGCAAACAGCTGGAATAATCATCCTCTTCAAATCAAGCACTGAGAACAACCTTACACCTAACCAGTTGTGGATTAGAGGACTTTTCAGTATTGCCAACGCAAACAGTATCCTCTCTCAAGAGATATGGCAATCAAATGAGGTATAATTTGTATTTTAGCTATTTACAAGAATTAAAAATAATCAGCAGCTCGATTTATTTCTGATCATTTTAGGCTGACAATTCGTATGGTATTGATTGGAACGAAGATTTGCCATTATGTGAAAACCAGTCAGTGGTAGAAATCCCTGATTATTTATTTAGTATTTCAGATGAGCAATACAGTGTATTGAGTTTGATTGACCCATTGAATGCAAGTAACTGCTTTGGGATGGATATTTATGTCGGAAATCCCGGCCCCGTAATCTGGCCAATATATTATATATAACAACAAACTCTGAAAGCGTGTTCCCAATCGCCATTTTATTCACAGAAAAAAAACCTCCCTCCCCTAACTTCACAGCTCATTAAAATCACCCCACTCGCGTGCTTTTACATGATTGGTCAAAAACAATAACTATTAAATCAAAGAGTCAAATATTAACGTTTTTCCATTTTTAAATATCAATTTTCAACACTCTCCCCCTATAAAAGTGTCAAGCAGCTTTTATATTACTCATGTTCTTGTTCATTTAGTCCTAATCCCACAAGTCTGTTCTTAGCTGTTTCCTTTGATCGTCTGACTGGTCTCTGAGGGCAGAACTCTTGTGCATTCGGGTCAAGATTAGACTTCTTGTTGTCCTTAGTCACAGACTCGTTCTCGCCTCCGATTTCCAAATCCGCAATAAGTAGTAAGTAACCACTCGCTGTTCGAACCTTGTATCCTCTGACGACGCCGTCTCGTCCGACTACTTCCCCTTCAATTCGTCCGATTCTCCATTGAGCCTTTCATTTGAGTGTGCCCTTAATTAACACAACCCGTCCAACTTTAAGTTTGGTATCCGTCTGCTGTTCCTCCGACTTCTGTTTTTTCATCCAGTGCATGTAAATATTCATTGATAAACCTTTTTCTCAAATGTTCTCGACACTGCTTTAAGTACTTTAGTCTCTTAGTCACGTATAATCCGTCTTGTAGAGCATCGGTACTCTCTTCCAGGAACTCAGCTGGTTCACCTCTCAGTAATATGTTGGGAGTAACTGGTTGATCTTCGTATTCTTCACCGAGGTACACCAAAGGCCGGTTATTCATGAAACACTCTACATCCAGCAATATGTTTTCCAGTTCAGAAAACGATAGCATGGCTTTTCCGATAGCTTTAGATAGTGCAGACTATACTACTTAGATAGTGTAGACAGAAACCCACCCCCCCCCCCACCAGGGGGCTCTGGACAGGTTAAACCGCCAACTAACCGATTGGCTTGCTAAATAGTTGTTCACACCTTCGTCCTTTTTCAATTGATCCAACCACTTCTTTGTAGCAACGAACGTTTTCGCATTGTCGCTCACGATCAACTTTGGCGTACCTCTCCTTGCCACAAACTCTGTTAGTGTTCTTTTAAATTCCACAGCAGACAAATCCTTGCATAACCTCAAATGTACGGCACGAGTTGCAGCGCATGTAAACAACGCCACGTACGTTTTGGCTATTTTGTTCTTGCCGGATGCTGGGATGTTTTCAGCTTTTATCGATGAAAGCAAAGACACAGCAAAAAGAGAAGAGTTTGCCCTGGCTGTTAGATACTTTACTCGCAAGTTAGTTGAACGTTTTTATGACCTCAGGTATTTGGAATCATTCAATGCCGAACAATCATGAACGTTACAAAGGAAATAGTTGATAACATCATTCAAAGTTCAGAAGGATCAATACTTGTTTCATTGGGAGCTGACGGGGCCAGCATTATGTCTGGAGAGTTTGGTGGCGTGGCAGAATTAAGAGCAGATGTCAGGAAAGAGTGGGTGAAGTGTGGCACAAGTTCAAGAAATCACCCATCCTCATTTTTTGTTTAAAGATAGTCCATAGTGAAGCAATAAACGGGATGAGTTTCTTTAGCCTGAGTTTCTTCTTGTTCTTGCGAAAACTCACAAAAACTATTTTGACCACAAAAGGTCGCAAATCAAGATGGAGGACTGCCTTATTTGAAGTGACAAAAACTGTTTGTCGCTCGAACACCGTACGAATTACGGTCAAAAATCGCCTAGAGATACACGAAAGAGGTGTTTACGAGTAATTTAATTATAAGATATTTGCAGTGCGTGTATTACCACCGGCTTCCTGGGGAGCCGTCAAAAACAGGTCATATTGCATGAACTAATAATGCTTATTTAGGGCTGTTTTTCTAAGTTGAAATTCGATCGGCGGTATAGGTCAATTCGACCTAATATTTTGGTTGTGACAGACGGAAGGGTTCTATTTAACTCCTGATTAAAAAATAGCTTGGTAGTTTTCATTGCCTTTGCGATACAGCATTACAAAGTTCGTTAAAATCGTAACAACCGTAGCACCCGATAACCTGTGATGATCAATAGCCGTATATAAACCAAAACGTTGCAACAAACATCGCTACTCGCCTCTAATTGACTAAAAACGCCATAAATAAAACAATATTACTACAGACACATACACTGTAGCAAAAGGGCATGTATATCTTAAAAGATTCTGTTTTTCCTTGGCAGTACACATGACCATATTGACCCGCATCTGTGACATAACATCGGTTTGAACGGCAATCTCATTTGTATATTGACAATACTAATCCAACGGACGTCTATCTTTACTAAATGTTTATTAAGATTTGAATAACCTTTGAAATATCCGGACAATATTCACACATTTTTAAAACCACTCACTGGAGTCTTTGCCGCCTAGGGTCTTCGCCCTTCAACGTTTACTTTATTCTGCGCTGTCATATTAACACTGACACTGGTCAGTGGTGAATTTTGTATAATACTATTACTCTGAACACCAAACACCTGCAAAATAGTTTGAGATTTCTTAGCCTGGGGACGGCTTTTGACAATTCATCTGTATTGTGATTAAAAGTTTATTGAAATAAATGCGATAAAATTTCATAAAACACTGCGAAAAATTGATATACGATCAGCGCGTGCCGCACTTAATCGGCGTCACATCCGGCCTTCACACGCGCATAAGATTCCGTTATCAGCTTGAGTCTTGAGTAAGTTGGTGAAGCAAAGTCTTCTATCGGCAAACCAGACGTTAAGAAAGAGAGCGTGAAACTGGAAACTTTAGGCGATAAATTGTTCGTTCCAGCGACTTGTTGGTGGCTTCTGTGGTGCTGACAAAAGGAGCAGAGGCCCAGTTGAAGATCTGCCCGTCACATCGATCCTCGTTGGGTATTGGATGGCGTAGAGGCTCCCAACGCTGCCGAGTTCCAGAAGATCTGGCTAGTCACAAGCAAACTGGAAGATCAACTCGTAAGGCAGATCGCGGGATCAATAAAACATTGTTTAAAACAATATTGCGTTGGACTGGGATATTTATCCCTGCTGGTTCAGGTATGTTGTATACACGGTAAAATCAGTTTTTAATTTTCTCTCTCAGTTTTTAATGATGTTTTTAATGAAAAAAAGCATGGTCAGAGAGGTGATGGTATCCTAGCAGTTGTGTGCTATGTAATTTGAGCAGGATTAAATTCACATTTAGCAGTATCCAGTGATCAGTGTGCTGTATTCAGTGGACATCAACTTATTCTGTTGGCGTAAATGCTCGCACAATTGCCAGCCAGACGCGCAAGTCTGTACTTTCGAGTTTTATAACTAACTTATAATAACAGTTGTGTTGGTTTTCAAACATTTGTCATTTTCAAAAAAATTCGATGAAAAATTCTCGCGTTTTGCCGAATAGTGTGACCTTATTCAACGCAGATTAACTAGTTGTAAACCTCGGACGATCAAAGAAAACCGACACAAATGTGATGTAAAGATAGATGCGCACTTTTTCGGCTAAGTTTCCCTCTAGTTAAATAAACCAGCACAGGCTAACCTGCAGGGAATTTGGAATTTTGCGCACTTTCTCATAAAATTTGGTGCAATGCAATTGTAGGGCTAAGTGATCCTTCTGTTTAGGACTACCCTAAAACTAGTTCTACGATTCATTAACAAAAGTCTTAAAATTTAAGAGTACTTCAACGTTTCTCTCTTGTCAGGAATATGTTGTAGTTGCAGACTTTATAGCGAGCTTTAGCAGTGACTACGAGTACAACTACGAGTACGAGATTCGTCATTCTCGCGCGTTGTTTGCTTACGCCATCAGTCAAAACTCGTAGTCGTTGGGCTTTCGAGTACGAAGTTTATCAAAAAACTCGTACTCAAATGCCCGGCGACTACGAGTTTTGACTGATGGCGTAAGCAAACAACGCACGAGAATGACGAATCTCGTACTCGTACTCGTAGTCACTGCTAAAGCTCCCTAATGTAACAGCTGAATCATTTCCCATTGCTTCAACCCCATCAAAGAAGGGTGAAGAGACTGATACCATCACAATAGCAATTGAAAATATTTCATTGGTTAGTAGATATGCAATGTCCAATAATACCTTTATTTCTAAATTATATCAGGCCTGCACTTTTAATATTTTTCTACTGAGAGGTTTTTAATGCAGCAAGATCATAAAAGATCATAAAAGCCCCGAGTTTGTGGGCGAGATTTAAATCAAACGCGTTTTATCAATGACACACAAGGTGCATACTCGTTATTCGTTTTATTATGGGTTTTCAGTTGTATCCATCTGCCAAACTGACATTACACAATTTTCCTGATTTCAATTTTGGTAGTTAGTTTCCTTTATCGATTCTGTTAGAGTTAGATTTATAGGGTTAGTTTCAGTTGGGTTAGTTATAGACAAGTTTTTGGTTTAGATTAAGCCACATTTTTAGGTTAGTTTTAGACTAGTTTTTGGGTTAGTTTTAGACTAGTTTTTAAGTTAGTTTTAAACCAGTTTTTGGGTTAGTTTTAGAGTTAGGTCAGTCGCTGACTACGTATTTTACAAGTCTTCAGTCTTTGGTGATTGGAAGCTAGTGGCTAGATATTACCGTTGTTGTGCATTTTGATAAATTTACAGATTTTTGGTTTTTACACATCAGTTCAAAATTGTCACCTTTACATTGCGCATGCTTCCAAAAAATCAACAAATTCTAGGGATTCTAAGTAACGTATTTAAACAATCAAAAAAGTTCAATAATTAGCACGGTTAATGAATAGCCAATCAGATTTTTTGGCCATCAATTGCAGAGCCTTATTTTCCACGACGATGTGAGTGAGAAAAAAGTTCTGGGTACAAGAATTGGTTTACGTACCCAGCTTAATTTTAGATCTCAAGCTCGTTTCCCGGCCCTTTCGTGATATACGCCTGAGGAAATTGTTCCCTGGCACATTGGGTTCTTGTACGTTTGTACAGCATGCAAGGTTGTTTTTAAACACCAGTTTAATATCGAGTAAACTTGATTCGTAGGATGAAACAAGTTCTACCCTTCAACCACATACCAGTAGCCAAGCAACCCCCTTTAGAAGCCTTTATTTACCACCAAACAGTGGGTCCTCAAGTGAGAGCAGTTCTGTTGATATGATCACGCAAGAGCAGGACGACAAAGCCCATAGTGCCCTTAATCAGTATTTGCATTGTCGCGACGTCAGTCCAATCCGTTCAAGAATGAGCGTGCCGTGGAATGATGCAGCCGAAAGAACAAAGCGCTATTATGTTCGTAAAGCTGGACAGACTGTAAGCGCAGTGGTTAATGATATTGCACCAAACGATGCACAGCAATTGTTCGAAGCAGTGTGCTCACCCAGAATGGCGGGAACTTACAAAGTTTTGTCTGGTTGCCATGGTCTCGATGAAACGTTAATGATGGCCCTTACCGAATGCTACAATGCTGCTGATTGCTGGGAGACACAACGTCAAATTCTATCGATTATGGCGGATAAAATGCCATTCAAACAGTTACAGCACTGGATACCGAACATCACCAAATACATGTTCACCGAAGCCAAACGTCATTGTTTGATCCAGGGTAGAGGGGCGCCAGTACAGAATACAAGCACATCTAGACTACGAGTGTTTACCTCACAAATCTTTATCGATTTTATTACCAGTTCACAAGACTTTATCGATTTTATTACCAGTTCGCACATAGCACAGGACTTGCCTTTTGGAGAAAAGATAATCACATTGTCGACCAAAGAGACTATAAAAGTACCTAACGTTATAAGAACGATAGTTCCAGCTCGAATAGCGACGCAGTATACCAATTATTGTGAAGAAATGGGATTTAAACCCTTGAGTCGCAGCAGTTTGCTTCGGATTTTGAACGTTTGTACAGCTTCTACCCGTAAATCTCTTCAAGGTCTTGATTACATTAGCTCTGCCGGTGCTGAAGCATTCGATGACCTTTATTTGCAGGTTTCTTTCAGGTATGCAGGCTAGCATGTTTCTCAATGCCCAAAATGCAAACTGGGATAAATTTGCTTTCTTTTGATACCAAACACGGCAAATTTTGCGCAAAATTTTACTGAATATTAGAGTTTACTTTCATAACAATTGCTTCTAAATCACAAAACTTGAAAGACCGAATATGGCTGGAAAGCAATATGACAGAGACAGAGCTTTGGAACTTGTCCTTGCCGATTCTGAGCCTGATGTTCAAGATGAACTGAGCGACAGTGATGAATCATTAGCAAATGACATTGAAGGCGAAACTTTTGATGGAATTACCTTGGCAAATCTAAGGACAAATGCTCCTGCACATGAACGAGATCCTCTTTTGTTTTTAGATGAAGATTTGAATGAAGTAAGTACTGAGCAACCTTTTATTTATTTGCTAGTAAAAGCAAAAATCTGTACTGTGAAATTTCACAAAATAATGAAGATTATTTATCAATCTTTGGTCTCCAAATTATTAGCAAGAACTCCTTGAGGATAACATCAGGGAAAACAATGATGAAGTTGATCCATGTGACAATGTAAGTCAATCAATACATTACAATTCTAATTCTAAATTGCTGTTGTGAATTCATGGATTTTTTGCTTGTAGATTACACCATTAGCAGAAACAAATGATGATGATGTGCCAATTTCAACTAGAATGAGAAACCAAAAAAAGGGTGAAAATAGTTAAAAGGTGAAAAAAGCCATGAAGCACAAAACGGTGAAGAGAAGAAAAGATAAAAGTGGTGGCAGGGATGCAGCCACTGTAAAGAAAAAAAGAGAAGAGTTCCCATGGAAAAAATTCAATGGCATTGAAGAAAATCCAAGTGCATCTGATCCATTTCACTCTGTTCCGGGCCCATCAAGACAAGCTTGCCAAGCATCAACAGTGGAAGAAGTATTCTCACTATTTCTTCCTACAATGCTTGTAAAACAATGGGTTGATGAGACAAACAGATATTCTGCTCAAATGAGAAGAAATAAGCCATCAAAATGGGAGGATGTTTCTATTGAAGAGCTGCTGGCATACATTGGCATGGTAATCGCTATGGGACTAGTAAACCTTCCATCGGTACATGATTATTTTGCCACTGATCCTATTCTCTCTCATCCTTGGTTCCCATCGATAATGTCAAGGCGGCGCTTCTGCCAGATCTCCCAATACTTGCATGTATCAAATGAGGACCAATACCCTAATGACAAACTTGCTAAAATTCGATCATTTGTGGATCATCTGGTGCCAGCATTTCAGAAACACTGGACCCCACATAGAGAAATCAGCATTGACGAGCAAATGATTGGTACAAGATGCAGGGTGGGTTTCATACAGTATATGCCAAAGAAGCCAGTAAAATTTGGGGTAAAGAATTGGGTTCTGGCTGATTCTGTTTTTCCATATGTGTGTAATTTCCAGATTTATACGGGAAAAGATGAGAGAACCGCTGAGGATGGGCTTGTCTCCAGAGTAGTCATGGATCTCGTTGAGCCATACCTGAACCGGAATCATCGACTTTACATGGACAATTTTTTATACCTCACCTAGTTTGTGTGTAAAACTATATGAGAAAGGAACTTTGTCATGTGGAACTGTTAGACAGGACAGGAAACTAATGCCAGCTTCTCTAATGATCAAGAATACTGCAAAATACAAATGGGGAGTCACATTCCTCAACATCACAACTTGACTGTAGTGAGATGGAAGGATAAAAGAGATGTATTTGCTCTTTCAACTTTCCATGGAAATGCTTGTGATGATGAACTGCCACACAAGCCCAAGATGATTGAGAATTATAACAAGTATATGAACGGGGTAGACAGAGCCGATCAGTTGCTTACCTATTATTCCATGGATATGAAAAGTCGCAAGTGGTGCAAAAAAGTCTTCTGGAGATTAGTTGAGTTATGTATTACCAATGCTTATCAAGTTACTAAATTTCAGAATAAGGATTCTGTTCATAAAAAGTTTAGGCTTAGTTTGGCTTATTGCTTGTGTCAACCTCTTTTGGACTTGGGCATTGGCAATAGTCCACGTACATCCCTTCAAGGGCCTGGACGCCCAAGCTCAAATATTTCCCGTTTGAAGGGCAAACATTTTTCTACTGGATCAAAAAAGGGAAGTAAGAGAGGAAGATGTAAAGTTTGTGGTAGCAAAAGAACTACAACTGGAAAGAGAAAGGATACAAAGACTGGAAACAAATGTCTACAGTGTGATGTCTTTCTATGTGAAGGAAAGTGTTTCATAGACTACCATACAAAAGCCAGACTGTAAAATGGATAAATTAGTTATTCATTGGTGAGTTTAACTGTTTAACTTCCCTTTGTTCTAAAAGTACCTTTGTATTCAGTAAAATAGAATATTTTTTGAAATAAATTGTGGTATGTGATAAATTCATCATAGCGAGTATAAATTTTCATAATTATCGAGTGTGGAAAAATCGGCAGTATCTCATGAATGCAAATCTCCAATGTGCTGAAAATTTTTATTTGTGCTGCCAGGAAGTTGCAAAGCTCCTAAAATGTATTTACCAAATAAAAGAACAGTCATGATGATGCTAAAACATCCTTATAAGTCAAAAAAATGAAAAATCATGAGTATATCTTCCTCCGCAGAATTCTTAGTTCCCCCCCCCCCAGTCATGGAACCACCAAAAAATTTTCAAACTGCATTTTTCTTATTCTTTAAGTGATAAGCTTTCAGAAAATATGCAGTTTGCCCAAAGTAATATTAACAATACCCCTTTTTTAGAACACTGAAGCTGTGGATCCCAAATTTTGGCTGAAACGCATTAAAAAAATTGGGCATTTAAGGGTTAAAAGCGATTATAAGGTTCACATGTCTCTATGTTCTACAGTGGCTGATCACTGTAGACCATTTGCTTTAAGTGATCCAAAGGAAAAAGCCTTCCAGGTTACCTGCGACCATGAACATTCCCGAAGTTGTCACCGCTGCAATATGCTTACATCTACCATTGAAGATATCGAAGCTGCCCTGGAGGAGCAGAAAGCTAATATTCTAACTGATACAGTTAAAGACGAGCTCCAGTTTAGAGTTAGGCAAGCAAAAACCGCCATCTTGGCTTGGAAGTCCCACCTTCTTCGATCAGTTAATCAGGACGCTGCACGCACTGACGTTTTGGAAACACTAGATGGGTCATCAGTATTATTGGTGCAAGACTGGGCAATGAAGTATTTGCCTAGAAAATACAGGGAAAGTCAAAAAGATTGGTTTGGGAAACGTGGAATTCCTTGGCATATAACAGTAGCAACGAAAAAAGGTGTCACTGGGGACGTAGAGATGCTAACTTTGGTCCACGTATTACCAAGTTGCAGTCAAGATAACTGCGCTGTTCTTGCATTAATGGAGGATGTAATCAAGCAGCTCAAGTCAATCATCCCTGGCCTGAAATCAGTTTTCTACCGTCAAGACAATGCTGCTTGCTACCACTGTGGTCCAATCATAGCTAGCACCAAAGTATTAGGCTTGCAACATGGCGTCGCCGTTAAAGGTTTGGATTTTTCTGATCCGCAGGGAGGAAAGGGTCACCAACGAAGTTGCCCGCGAATTGGTGCCGCAACACCCAATCATGTACGAGACATACAATTTGTGTGATATCGTATCAAGTTCACAGTTAAAGAAGTTCAACATTTCCGTCCTCCAAGAGATCTGTGATTCTTTGATGATCGACGCCTCAAATGCATCTGGCAAGCGCAAACAGCCTTACATTGAAAAAATCGAGGAGTTCTGCACTGGCTGCACATGTCGAAAGTAATCTTGACTTTTGCTCTACTGTTAACTTCTTTTTGGAAACAATTTGTGTTGGCGCTAGATTATAGGCGAACATATGGCTCGCTGTAACAAACATTTTCTTATTAGACAGCCACCGGACACGTAATAATGCATGATCTCCTCTTGACGAGTAAAATCTGCATCGCGCACTGAAGGATGGGATCGAAAATATTAGAGAGTTTACCCCGCTTTCGGTCCACAGGTATACGGGTAGTGATATTTTGTTGAATGCATTTCCACTAATGTTTGTGTATTTTTCGTGCTTTTACCTCAAATTCCTTTTCAACTAAACTGTAGCCTTTCGGAAAAAACAAAAATTGTACGATTAAACATGTAACAAGAAAGATATCTATTGAATTGCATAAAGTAACGCAACCCGCACCCGAGGTATCTTAAACCTAGACCGAATCCGAGGTATCTTAATAATTAAACTATCAATTGATAAAATTCGAGGTTTGATAGGAAGGTTTTAGGCAATTTCTTAAAGTTTTTCATAGGGTTTCAAGAGAATATCAGTGGAAAAAATAGCAATAGCCTCTCTGTTAACCGGTGGATACCCCGCGAAAGAGAAATGTCTACACAATTTTACTCGTCAAAGGAGCAAACCCAAACGTAGAAAATAAATTTTATTAAATCTAATCCAAGTGAAAGCTGATCATGTAAAGCTATGTTTTTGAGGTATATACATTGTACAATCGACATTGTATAAGAATATATTGGTCTATAAGTTGTTGAAAACAAAAGCCAAAATTATTTATAAAAGTTGTTTTTATGCCTAGAAAAATTTAAAGTTTATTAATGCAATAGTAATAATCATAATATACAAGCATCTTCTACATAATTTAGTATCATTTATAAAACAAACAACATAATTTAATTACCACTGACATGTGTCAGACTTAATAACTCATACATGACAGTGCAGAATAAAGTAAACATTGAAGGGCGAAGACCCTATGGCTATGCGGCATGGCTGCAATGAATCGAATGGCTAAATATGTGAATATTGTGCGGATTATTCAAATCTTAATAAACATTTAGTAAAGATAGACGTCCGTTGGATTAGTATTGTCAATATACAAATGAGATTGCCGTTCAAACCGATGTTATGTCACAGATGCGGGTCAATATGGTCATGTGTACTGCCAAGGAAAAACGGAATCTTTTAAGATATACATGCCCTTTTGCTACAGTGTATGTGTCTGTAGTAATATTGTCTTATTTATGGCGTTTTTAGTCAATTATGAGGCGAGTAGCAATGTTTGTTGCAACATTTTGGTTTAAATACGGCTATTGATCATCACAGGTTATCGGGTGCCGTTGTTACGATTTTAACGAACTTTGTAATGCTGTATCGCAAAGGAAATGAAAACTACCAAGCTATTTTTTAATCAGGAGTTAAATAGAACCCTTCCGTCTGTCACAACTAAAATATTAGGTCGAATTGACCTATACCGCAGATTGAATTTCAACTTAGAAAAACAGCCCTAAATAAGCATTATTAGTTGATGCAATATGACCTGTTTTCGACGGCTCCCCAGGAAGCCGGTAATACATGCACTGCAAATATTTTATAATTAAATTACTCGTAAACACCTCTTTCGTGTATCTCTAGGCGATTTTTGACCGTAATTCGTACGGTGTTCGAGCGACAAACAGTTTTTGTCACTTCAAATAAGGCAGTCCTCCATCTTGATTTGCGACCTTTTGTGGTCAAAATAGTTTTTGTGAGTTTTCGCAAGAACAAGGAGAAACTCAGGCTAAAGAAACTCATCCCGTTTATTGCTTCACTATGGACTATCTTTAAACAAAAAATGAGGATGGGTGATTTCTTGAACTTGTGCCACAATTTTATAAATTTACCCAGTCTTTACAGAAATTTGCTCTTAATAAGATCTGAGCTTTTCCATTGGTTGATTTATATGCACTGCACAGCACACCGCGTTAATCTCTTGGTGAACAATCTGATAAAGGACTCCAGCCTGGCTGTTAATGTTATGAGAACCATCAATTCTTTATATTCGTTTCTCAACATATCTAAAGTTAGAATGGTCTATGGAGCAGTGCATCAAGATCTATTTCCCAAAAGTCAGATAAAGCACTTAGTCAAACAAATCGAGATAAGGTGGGGCTGCAAATTTGAAGCACTGGATCTTATGACTGATAAACCTCTAGTAATTCTGGCTACACTCTTAAGGGTCGCACAAAATCCTGATGCTCACGACTCAAAACATGTTGAACAAGCCAGCGGATTTTACCATAAACTTATCTCAGGAGAGTTTATTATTTCCCTCATCACATTGAAAGCATATCTGGCAGAAATGTTTTACTTGAAAACTACCTGGACATTGAAGCCTTAGACTATTTAATAAACCATTTTGATTGTCTAAATGCAAATTGCTCAATATTGGATTAAGCCAACCGTTTAGGGGATTTATTGTGTATATCTCTCAACAAGGATCTGGCCAATTAACTGGATGTAGAAGTTTTGATTGACAATTGGGCTGCAAAGTCAAACAGAAGAATCAATGTTTAGATTCGCTGTAAATATTGTCAATACCGTAATATTAAAAAAGTTTCTTTCTTCGTGCGCGACTCACTTTTTTACAGTGTGCGTGGTTGGGTGTGCATGGCCATGTGCTAGTCAATTATCAGCAGTAAATATAGTGATTTGCCTCATTTTGTTGAACCAAAAACTACAAAAAGAAGCTTCAATACTCTGAAATTGGCTAAGATTCTAAGAATTTAGAAACTGAAAATAGAGTATGGGTAGATCAAATCAAAATGAGGTTGGTTGTAGTCTTTTAATGATGATATTTCATTGTAAAAATAAAAGCAAAAGTTAAGTAAAACCGATGTAAAGCCCGTAAAGGTAACCTCAAAGGGCTCAAAGCCCAAAATACAGATAAACGTGTTTCAGAGAGTTCAATATAAAAAAATGTTCAGGGAGCCTGCACCCCCCCTGAATTTTGGCCACCCCCCCCCCCAGAGCAAAATCTGAAAATCCATCCTTGAATGTCTTGCAATATTTTTCATTAATATCAATAAACACATAAATATTAATTGTACCATAAGCATATAAAACTACCAACGTTTTTAATACTTTTTATACTTTATCAGGAAGATGTAAACTAGCAAGAGCCATGACACAGTCTTGCCAGCATAACTTTACAAAATTCATCTCCGTTGGCATAACAAACAGGTAGTGTAAGTTTGTTAAAACAAGCATCAGAATCTGCCATTGACATAGTATCTCTTCCATACAAAATTCTGATCTTGGAAGATAAGCCAAGTGGTGGGATGTCTAAATGCACCATACTGAACTTTAATAAGAGGTTCAAAACTGGAACTTCTTTCCTGATGAATGGAGTATATTCTGAAAAAAATACAGCGATTAGAACCACAGTGTGCAGAAGTTTCTAGTGTGAAAGACCCAAAGAAACTATATATATGAAACTGATTGATTAACCTGTCAAAATTTCTGCCTGGTTGATGAAATTCAGAAAATGTGAATAAGCACTCTTCTCCAGTTCATTGATTGGATCAGATTCGATCAGTGACAAAAATGAGCTAGCGTTTAACATACTAGCATATACTTCGTCACCACTTCTGGAAAACATAGGTCTCCATATAGTTGGTTGTTTTCTTATCAGATCAAGCAGGCCAAAATAGTTTAGTCCTTCTTTGAAGCTACTCAGCCCAGAGAGACGCTTATCGAAGAGCTCTTAGATTAAGATTTGGCTAATGAAATCAACTCTTGAACGTAAACTGATTATTCGCTCAACAGGCCACCCTAAGCGGTCAACTATGGCGCAATTCACTGGATCGTCTAGCAAACTTCCTAGTTCTCCTAGTTCTTCATTAGTCGTTGCGTCAGAAATCTATATAATTATGAAGCAGCCAGATTGCAGCAAACAATAACTATAATTCATACTAGTTTATATATATATTCACTATTCAGATAAATATGAAGTGTAAATTTACCTTGCTAATAAAGGTTGACAAATCGCGATTTTGTGGGGTAACTGGGAGATCATCTTGATTGATAAGTGCCACTGCTTTATTTTTGTCTTCAGAACAAATATATTCATATACATACGGTGCTAATGTAATTTTACAGCTCCTTGCGTGGAGTTGATTTGTAAAAAATCAGAGCCCTTTGCCACAATGTCTCACGTTCTACGTTAAGTATCTTAACACAATCTTCATTCATGCTGCTGGTATAAAAGTTTAGCTGCTTTTCCAATAAAATGGAAGGATCTGAAATGTACATGCATTTTTCATATAAAGAGTATACTTTTGTGGAGGCCTGCAAGCTTGTGGTTGATTATGTCATAATCATATAAATTTTCAATTGATAATGCACATCACCTGTTTCATTCATTCCAAGCGAAAGGTTGACTGCTTCCTCACTGTCGTAATCACTTTCACAGAGTGCACCAAGAATAGAATTTTCTTCAAGGTCTGGGAATACATCCTTTAAATGACGAATTTCCTCTGAATGAGTCATAGGTAAAAAAATTGTTAATTTTTGAGGTAATCTTGTCTGTTAGTATGTTGTCTTTTTTCTCCACATAAAATAAATCTATATTTACATGTTTATCAACTTATGTGTCAAACAATTCTCTGATTTAGCAACAGATCTATGAAATAATACGTTTTGAAGAGAGTGTAAAGTGACTTAAAGCATTAATATTACGCCTGTGAGCTAACAGTTGCACTCATGCTAACCCATCAATGATTGTGCCTTTCCTCAATCAATGGTTAAAAAACCTGGGCAAAATAAATACTCAAAATTAAGCTCTCAGACTCTGAGTCATTATTTGAGTTAGCTGTTAGAATAAAGCCCGGTTTTACCAGCACTTCATTAAATTTCCAACGGTTTCATATCACCTATGATATGCCTCACAAAGTTCAAACCCTTTTACCTTTCAGAAACTTCTCTACTCGTTGTTTCCTAAAACATCAAATAGAAAGACAAACATTGTCTTCATCTGTTTAGGAAAGTCGTAGCTGCTGCACAATAATTATTACAATTATGATGCAAAACACATCTTTAAATTTTTTTCCTTTTTCTCCACATAAAATAAATCTATATCTACATGTTTATCAACTTATGTGTCAAACAATTCTCTGATTTTGCAACAGATCTATGAAATAATACGTTTTGAAGAGAGTGTAAAGTGACTTAAAGCATTAATATTACGCCTGTGAGCTAACAGTTGCACTCATGCTAACGCATCAATGATTGTGCCTTTCCTCAATCAATGGTTAAAAAACCTGGGCAAAATAAATACTCAAAATTAAGCTCTCAGACTCTGAGTCATTATTTGAGTTAGCTGTTAGAATAAAGCCCGGTTTTACCAGCACTTCATTAAATTTCCAACGGTTTCATATCACCTATGATATGCCTCACAAAGTTCAAACCCTTTTACCTTTCAGAAACTTCTCTACTCGTTGTTTCCTAAAACATCAAATAGAAAGACAAACATTGTCTTCATCTGTTTAGGAAAGTCGTAGCTGCTGCACAATAATTATTACAATTATGATGCAAAACACATCTTTAAATTTAATAAAAAAATACCATACCACTTCCAAATATTGTGTATTTGCATGTAACGCAACACTAAAGAAGCAAGATAGTGCATTGGAAGTAGGAAAAGCCTATAGGTTAGTGATGCATATAGGTAACATACAATAAATAGTTATACTGCTCGAATTTGCTTGAATGCACAACAAATGATAGGTAGGCAGGTAATCTAAAGTTCATTGTTAAAGTTCATTGCTGATTCGGTAAACTCAAAAGTGGTAATTTGCAAGTGTCTTAAACATGTGCTGAATTGATTTGCCGTCCAGTAAGGTCTTTGCTACATACGTTACCTCCTTGTACTTGTTTCTGCCGTTGATCTCTAAAAATTATGTGATTAATAAAAAAAATTATGGAAATAATAAATTTGAATGAAACTTATCAATTTTGTGCATGATTCGTACATTGTTTAAATTTGATCCTTTTTCATCTTTATATTGCGGTTTTTATTGCGGTAATACAGTTGACCATAACAGAACATTCCACACTCTTTTCAAATTCCTTAAATTTGAATAGAGATATTATTTATTATAGTCATTATGTGGACATCAACAGTTCAATAAATGCATGGTCTAACATTAAAACAATACCTCGTTATTCATTGGCAAATTTGCCTGCAACGGTCCAACGTATAAAATTGCTTGGCCTAAGCACTGAGACTCTCTAAGGTAAGGGATAGAGTACCCATTCATGTCAGGAATGATTAAATCTAGGTTTCACACTCCTCCTCCACTTTCAACTGCTCGCAGCAATTGAAACCCCCCCCACTGTTCTTTAATTATGCATATTTCTCCAGGACGACTGCGGAAAATGCATTGAAATCAGCATTTTTATTTGGGAATACAATTTTTTTCTTCCCAAACCAGCTTTTCTTAATTGCTCAAGTTCCTCTTTGTTTGGTGTCATCTGGGCATTCATATCACTAAGGACACAAAAATCGTGGGTCCACGTTTCTTTCAGAGGAATAAATGGCCTTTTAGATGATTTATTCTGAGTGTTGACAAATGGTTTTGACGGTCTCTTAGCCTGTCTGTTTGCCAATCCAGGAAATGCATTCCTATACAAAGCAATTCAGACATTGACAAACAATATTGAAAATAAATTCCTTGTTGTAATACGTAAAATTATCAAAACAACAGGTAACTACTTTTGTTGCCTTGATAAATGTTTGCAAGATAAATGACAAATATCCCAATTTGTTTATGTTAATAAAGTTTAAGAATGGCGAATCTACTGATCATTGGGACCGGCTAAAGTGAGAGTTATGAAGCGTGAAGTTATCTCTGGAGAGCTATCACTTCGAAGCCTTATGTTCATTCCACACCCAAACCCATAGGAAGCCCAGACAAATAAGTTGAAGTTAATAAAAATCCGCAAAACACTTGAGATATGCGTTAAAATGAGTTAAAGTATATGCAATTTGCTACAAAACTACTGTTAGAACCATGTATGTAGCGTGCTCCAGTGGCGCTGCCATTTCACTATGCAACTAGCGAGTAACTTACTATATTCTTGGGAAGGAAAGAAACTCTTGCCTCAATTTTCAACATGTTGACAAATTAAAACACAAATTACTATAGTAAAATGGCAGGTCGACTGCTAAATGCCTACCGTAGGTTCAAGTTGAATAATCAAACTATACTTTCATAATAAAAATAATGCTGAATTCAAAAGAAAGCGCTGGAAAAACTTACACAAACTTTGTAAATTTGCCGAAATTTTCGTGAATACATGCGGGATGTAAGTACCTAACCAAAATGGCAGTGGCAGAAGAATCTGATAGGTTA
This sequence comes from Dendronephthya gigantea, assembly GCF_004324835.1. Taxonomy (NCBI): domain Eukaryota; kingdom Metazoa; phylum Cnidaria; class Anthozoa; order Malacalcyonacea; family Nephtheidae; genus Dendronephthya; species Dendronephthya gigantea. Next base: position 1,166,006 of record NW_021163056.1, on the reverse strand, counting down.
AAAAAAGTAAACAAAGTATGATCGACTAATCAGATTGGTCGATTCTTCTGCCGGAATCCATTTTAGGAAGGTACTTACATCCCGCATGTATTCACAAAAATTTCGGCAAATTTACAAAATTTGTGTATGTTTTTTCCAGCGCTTTCCTTTGAATTCAGCATTATTTATATTATGAAAGTATAGTTTGATTATTCAACTTAAACCTACGGTAGGCATTTAGCAGTTGACATGCCGTTTTACTATAGTAATTTGTGTTTTAATTTGTCAACATGTTGAAAATTGAGGCGAGAGTTTCCTTCCTTCCCAATAATACAGTAAGTTACGTCGCTAGTTGCATAGTCAAATGGCATCGCCACTGGAGCACGCTACATACATGGTTCTAAACAATAGTTTTGTAGCAAATTGCATATGTTTTAATTCATTTTAACGCATATCTCAAGTGTTTTGCGGATTTTTATTAACTTCAACTCATTTGTCTGGGCTTTCTATGATTATGAAGTGAGTTGTGTGAAATTTGAGAAAAATTTTCTGAATTTTATTACATCTGTAACTATAACTTCAACAGTTACACTAGCAGTAATAGTCTAGTACTAGTGAAACAAGATAATAAATTTTGGAATTTGCTATCCATGGGCATCCATTATACACTTGAGAAATTGCATTGTATTAAGGTTGTACGAAACCTATTTTGTATTTAAGGTTGTACTAAGCATTGTCCACCAGATAAAATCGCCTACGTTAAAAGGAGTGTCAAACTGTGATAAAGAGTGGTAAAGCCTTAGTTGAGCAGATGAAAGGTTAATTGCTATATTGTATCGAGAGTACTGTAAGAACTCACTTTTAACTTTCGTGAGGGTTCGTGAATTGGTGATTTTGACTGATAAACCAATGAAAACCTAAAAACGTGTTCTTAAAATGGTTGTTGACCCAATCAATGGTGAGAGAACAAAATTTGCAATCAGGTTTATTTTTTCAACTTGCCTATTATTAGTACACAAACGAGAGCACATGTTTTGACAATAATTTCCAGTAATGCAGGTGTTTGTTAGATATTGCTTTTTTGTATTGTTAGTTTTGTTAAGTTCAAACAAAAATGCGCAAACAATCCATAATTTAAGTAAATTAGCTTGTAGGTACACCACGTAAGTATTTAATACTGCAATTTAGTGTAATATTTAGTATTTAATGCTGCAATTTAATTTTTTTCACCACGTAATTATTTAATGCAGTATTAAATACTTCCGCGGTGTACCTACAATTTACTTATTGATGTCACCATGAAAACATACAAGAATATTAATCCATAATTTATCTACTTGTTTCGTACTTGTATCTCTCTCTCATCCTAAGGATATTGACTTTTTTGGATCGAAGCTTGATTCAAAAAAGACAATATCCCTTAATATGACGTCAGAATGGGGTAATAATCTGAGATTTATCAAAATATTGAGTTTTTTTGACGTTTAAAGAATTAAAGGTTCTGTTACACAGTGCAATTTTTTCAAAAACCCTAGGTACAAGGTTGCAACAATGCAATTCTTCTTTTGAGAGATGCAAATTTGGCAACTACCAAAATTTAGTCTTTAATTGTGCACTCCATGGTGTTTCTCTCACTTAAATTTTGAAGACTCTTCACTAATTTACATCTTCACTAAGTGGAGTTGCATTGCATGTTGCAAGGAAAATTGCACCGTGTAACATGAGCTAAAGCCGTGAAGCAGTTACAAGTCTTCAAATTTTGGCACACGGATAATCATGAACAGGCTTTTTACAGCGTTATACCTATTTCTACCTGCATGTAGGCTGGTGAGGAAGGTACCACCCTTTCCGCAACATTTTTACTTCTTTACCCTTTGCGCCGAGATTTTTCTTTTCCCCGCAAATTTTTTTGGCTTTCTCGACATTACCAAAGCAGGTGGGGTGGATGGGCCCTTAATCCCTTAGAGACCGCACTTTGTCAATCAAGTCCTGATAGCCGTTCTACCCTGCTTTAACGAGATCCCAGCATGTAGTAGAACTTACAGTCGTGCATTCGCGCTTTGCAAATTATCGAAAAATTTTTTATCCTGAATGGCAAAGGTGTGGTATATATATATATATATACACCCGTTTGCAAAAACGTTGGCCGCAGATAGATATATAGATAGATACTCGAAATCTAATTATAATTGCATATGTTGTGCAATATTATAGAAATCCCATGCAAATGTAATCATATGCAATTCTAATTAGACTTCGAGTATCTATCTATCTATCTATCTATCTGCGGCCAACGTTTTTGCAAATGGGTGTATATATATATATATATATATATATATATATATATAGATGAGTACTGCTTGAAAGGCGTTACTGTGTTTATACTACATCGGCCCTGGTTGGAACATGAATAGAAAAGTAAATGACTCAACCTATAGAAAACAGCATAATTAAAAGTAATGTATTGCAATATGGGTACAAAGCTTTGCCGACCTTAATTGACTGTTTTGACACAAAAAGCTTGAATATTTGTTAATTGCTGCCTTGCCGCAGTCCTTGTGCAGATCAAAGGGAACTTTTATATCTTAAATGTAAAAGTCGTAAAAGATTCAGTAAATCGTTCAATCGATGGACAAATTAAATTTTTCACACAATGAAACATGTTTCCTGGTTTTGAAAAACTGTGGTTTAAAATAAAGACAAATAATTTCCAAAATATCATATCACAACACAAATTAAATGCGCTATCAAAAATTTTGTCATATCTATTTTACCAATCTAGCCAAATTCACTCACTAGGTTTAGTTTAGTTTTTAACGACACCTTACCTGAAATCTTGTTGCACTTGAGCTTGGTTCACTGCAGGTGGTCAAGGTGGATTTATTCTTGAATTATTTGCACTATAACTGGCACCGGGCTGGTTATTGCCGATGGAGGAAGGTGAAGCTAATTCACGTTCAAGTTGATCCACGGCATTTTTTATTATTCTCGAAAACCTTGATGCTTTTTCAAAAGTATTAGAATTTTCAGACATTTTCTTATTTATAGCACTGACTGTGTACACACTCTCTCATCCGCACCGGCCATAAAAGCACATGTAAATGATGTAATTGCTTCTGAACAGAGTTGCAAAGCAACATGGGATTTGCGGCCCAAAGCATTACGATAATTATGGCCCAAAGCATCACGATAATTACCGCCCAAAGCATCATGATAATTACGGCCCAAAGCATCATGATAGTTACAGGCCAAAGCATCACCATAATTAGGGCCCAAAGCATCACCATAATTATGGCCCAAAACATCACCATAATTACGGCCCAAAGCATCACGATAGTTATGGCCCAAACCATCACAATAATTACGGCTCAAAGCATCACAATAATTACAGCCCAAAGCATCACCCTAATTAGGGCCCAAAGCATCATGATAATTACGGCATAAAGCATCACGATAATTACGGCCCAAAGCATCACAATAATTATGGCCCAAAGCATTACGATAATTATGGCCCAAAGCATTACGATAATTATGGCCCAAAGCATTGTGATAATTATGGCCCAAAGCATTACGATAATTACGGCCCAAAGCATCATGATAATTACGGCCCAAAGCATCACAATAATTATGGCCTAAAGCATTACGATAATTATGGCCCAAAGCATCACGATAATTGCGGCCCAAAGCATTACGAAAAGTCAACCCTAAAGCATTGCAATAATTACGGCCCAAAGCATCACCATAATTACGGCCCAAAGCATCATGATATTGACAAAGTAATGTACCGTTATGAACAATTTTAAATTGCTGTCAATTACGATTTTGCCCAAACGCATCTCCATAGGATCAATAGCTATTTTTTACATTCATCACCTCTCATAGTAAGGTGCCTTACATAGCCTTGTTGTCAGAAGCAATCTAACAGTGCAATGGTCAAAAATAGATCATTTTTCTCAGCTACTTTATACAAGATAATTTCTTTGTACTGTATCAACCAATTGAATGTGCTGATTTATTATTTTTTTTTCAAGCGTTCACATATCAGAGTGATGGTGTTCAGTGCCAGTGGTCACACTATAAAACTAATCGTGAATGCAGTAGTCACCTGAACAATGGATACTACGCATCTATTTTTCTCAATTGTTGTTGGAAAGCTTCTCAACAATACTTTTGAAAGTTATGAACTGATGGCCTGTTTTTTATGTTTTGTATTCGCTTTGGATGACACGGCACAGGCCATAAGTTCTATACGATTACGGGGTAGTGAAAGCATCTCTATTGCTAATTGTCACCATATTTTTTATGAAATACGTAATGCAATAGTGCAAAACAAAAAGTGAACCTTATTGGCTTTGGTACGCAGCCCACAAAGGTAGTTTGCGGCGACAAGCTCGGGTAACTGTGCAAGTCACTGTCAGTTATGTCATTGTTTGCAATATTTTTGCCAAACATTGTGTTTCACAATTCGCACCACAAATCTCTTCTAAAAGATTTTCCCAGCAAGTTAATTGTTGAAAAGTACCGAAATATTTTGAACTTTGAAGACTACTAAGTAAAGTAATATTCAAGCCTCAGACCTGGATAAAATGTTTAAGTTATTCAAATATTGATACTATTATTCACCCCATTGAATTGTTTATGAATTATTTTAACTCTGGATGTCGTTTTGTCTGTTATTTTTACCGAGAAAATAACCTTTTAGCTACATATTGTGTGTTTAACTGCTCTCAGCAGCTGTGTGTCAAAGGGCATCTTAGCGCTCAAGTGGTCGTACTTCACCCCGTTTCAACAACGCAAATTTAGAGTTCCCAATAGAACAACTTTTCAAAAAAACATTTATCATGCTGGATTTATCATGCTCAAAAATTGCTTAAATTGGGTGTCACGAAATGTCAGACAGGAAGATTAAATTTCAAAAACCTGTCAAAAATTCTACTTTAATTCGATTGCTTTGACAATCAGCTGAAAGCGGAAGTATTTCCCTACCTTTAATGTTATATATTTGGTTTAGCGAACAATACTGTGTTTCCCCATCACATTGCGCTGAAGCGCAGCCCTCTTTTCCTACCAATTTTCTTGGTCTTAGAGCCTCTCCGCAAAGACGAGCTCCCCCCAGCCTTAATATTGGTTCAATCGATCTTAAAATTATTTTTTGTTAATAAGCGACTCATAATGATCATTCTGAAAAAATTCAGAATTTTCAATTTTTTTATTTTGCATGACTTCGGTTGATATTTACGCGAAGCTGCTCTTAAAATGTTGTTGATGTTCATAAAAGAACTACAATTAACACTGTATTATGCCAAGCAAATTTTAAATGCAGAAATTGAAGATGATCTGCTAAGCATTGGAAATATCCGCCATGAACGAGCCTTTCCATCAACAACAAATGAAACATTGCATATCTTCGTCCAGTTTCAAATCAAAGATGTCAAAGATACCAGAGAACATCTTTTATAGAATTGAAAAGTTAATTAATTAATATGCTACAGAAATCAGACAAGCTAAAGATTTACACGTTAGGTACGGTAAATAAGGGCAATTTTATGAAGTTGGTCAAAGAATAAAAATAAAGTGGACATTAGATGAAATGGTGACAGCGAATGAGCGCTACACCAGGATGGTATATTGCCGAAATTAAGGTGGTGATCAGGAAGCAAATATAATAAAAGTTGTGTACACAACCGAACTCAACTGTGTGTATGATTTGGATGTAACCTCTCATTTTGTTCAAGGAAAGTTACAATTGCGAAAAAAATAGGAACTGGTGTGAAAATTGAGCATAATCTATAGTAGCCAATTATCCAAACACATTAAGTCATATAGGCAAACCATTGAACGTCAATTTATATTTAAATTATCATAAAATGTTTTCAATTTACATTAAAAATTGTTAGTGTGAAAGCGGAACATTTCAAAATTTTCATTGTTTTCATTTGAGTAAGATAGCTTGTCTTACTACAATGAGCAAAGAAAGGAAAATTGTCTAACACAGTAACGCCAGCTTCTGAAAGCTGTCAACGGATTATTATGGAAAGCCATACCCAATTAGAAAAAATACACTTCAGGAAAATTTCAGGAAAGTCAGTCAGAACCCTGTTGGAGAAATCAGTGTAGCATACCTTCCGACCTTGTTGGAAAAGTGATTGTCCCGGTTGGAACTGAAAAATATTACATTTTATCCCATCTGGAAAAATGTATTGTATAATTCCCCCTGTAAAAAAAAGCCTCCTTTACCCACCTTGGATTTTTGGTCCTCAACAGGGGGGGTGCAGATATTAAATGTAATAGCCCATTGTATTGTTCAACACCATTTTTAGCATAAAGTTTGACTTTGCACTATTATCATGTGGAAAAAATTTACATCACTTAGACAAGATAAAGAAATGTTAACATTCCGGGGGGTCCGGGGGCTCCTTTAAGGCGCAAGAAACATTGCATCTGCATTGATTAAACAATTTATTCTATAACATATCGACACCGCGGAAATTGGTAGACTTAGCCGTAATTCTCAATACTTAGACTTTAAATTCGGCAAGCTAAAAGATTTATAAATACTCAACAAAATATCTCTTGCACAAAAGATTTGAAGCTTGCACACGGCAAAAACAAATCATCTGAAAATGTCTGAAAATGTCTCAAAATGGCCATTTTACGGTGGCAGATGCATACGAAGAGCCTTCAAAAGTTTCCAAAACCGATATTGGAAGAAAAATTGAACTTGTTTTCAACTTATTTGATAGTATTTTCTTTGACAGCAGTTTCTGAATACTAGGATTCAAATGTGAGCAACTGATGAGATATTTGACTTCCAACACCAATTTCTGCGGTGTCTAACATATCAAATATCTATCATATGAGAGTCTTGGCATCGCTTTCCTTGCTACATTTTGTTACATTCCTGACATTCTTTTCAATGTCGCCCCCCTGAGAACCGGGTGAACATTGCGGCTTTTGTGCGAGATTTATAGATAATCCAACTGATATACTCCTGGCTATGTTTTAAACAAAAAATTGGTTGCAAATGAATAGCACAATTCAACATTTACACCCGTTTTCAAAATTTACGCGACCGTCGGGCCAAAAAATAGCCATTTTTTTTACCCAGTTTCTTGACGACATCTTTGAAAATCCTATTGAGAAATTCTAGTTAGAGGTCAAGAGTGATATTTCCTCCAAGAGAATGCTTCCTCTTCGAAAATCAATTCCACACAAGATGGTGGGCTGCTTTTGGACTGAGAAGGGCATGCACCTGAAACATCAGATAAAGAGCTTCAAGTGCATATTTCTGGCTCCCTTTGTCATGATGGAAATAAAAAAGAAGAAATTTCCAATTTCGTATGACTCTTGAACCATCACCCTCAGAAATAGCATCTAGGAAGTTCATCACTACCATCCCATAGTCCAGCAATGCTCTTTGATAGTTTTACATATCATCATCTACAACGTCCCCATCAGAAATTTCCACCAGCATTGGCTGCTCCTCAATGCAAACGGAAGGGTCATGAGCTTGTTCATGCATCATTCGCCATTTTCCATCATTGCTAAAAGTTTTTCCGCAACCTGGAAATCGACACTTGTATCGACCATCTGCTGTCTTGTCTTTCAGTCTTTGTAGATGCTTCTCCTCAAGGCTTTCTACAGCTGCAGCAATCTTTTTGTGTTTTTCTTCATCCAAAATGTAGTTGTCTACAATTTTGGAGGATAACTGACGGATGTAGGTTCCCTTTTCTTTTTTAGTCCAGTTGTCCATTAATGGAATTCTATCTGCTGTATCATCAAATTCTTCCATGCCTAGTTCCGTCATTGCAGCTGCTACAATTTGTGCTTCGATCTCAAGTGCGAATAAGCGCCGTGCTGCCAAAACAGTGGAGTCCACATCACTTTTCACATTGCGGTGGCTTACCAAATTACGGTTGCTGTACAATGTGCATTTGTCTCCTGCTGAAGCTGCACTTTACAAATGTGAAAATGCAACTTATAATTGGATAAAAAATTTAACACTAATAACTGAATATGTTTGTTGCAGAAAAAGTTAAGGAATAAAAAGATGTCTCAAACCCATCCAACAACATATTGCTGATACTATCAGTTTCCTTCCTATTAAGGCAGGGGGAAAATATTGCTAATATCAGTATATGAAGAAACTTGGAAAGCTAATGTCTCCCCTTCTGGTAAGCATTCTCAAGGGAAACTTTATTTCTCCTTAACTTCTTCTCTTACTAGTATCTACAATTCAATGTTGCATATTTAAAAAAAATGAAATGAGCATTCTGACTGATAAGATTTAACTGGTTTATGCAGTAGTCCCTGTAACACCACCATTCAACTTACACCTATAGCATTGTTTCCAGCATGCCAGTCTGCCACTTCAAAGTGTAGACCATCTAGCTGCTCTTCTGGTGTGAAGAAGCCATTGCACAAGGTCATGTGACAATTGACAGCTTGCTCTACCATCAGTTGATCTCCAACAATAGGTTGGTTGGCATATTCTGTCTTTTCCTTCACCGGTAAATGGGACATATTTATGAAGATCATGCAATATCTTGTTTATCCCCATTAGCATCATTCTCACTCTCGTAGATTACACAAAAAAATGCCTGTAGTATTATAATTCAAATAAAATGTTTTTTTTTTTTCACAAGCTGTAGGGACCTGGGGAAAAGCAAAAATTATTCTGGTGGTGTATGTTGTATGAGACTATGATATACAACATAGGATTAAATGGTGAATATTTGTTGATAACACTCACGGATTCTGTTGGTTGCGATGCTTCCTTAGTGTATTTACGTGGAATATGCTTTTGTATAATATCCTTTCCAAATTCAAGGCATGGAACATTTCCACAATTACACGCTGGACAAGAGCAATATAGTGATCTCTCTGTGCTTTCTGCTCTGTGTGATTTGGAATACACTTCCCATGCTCCATTTCGTTGATTGCACCAACAGGACTCTTGTGACTTAAATGGTTTGCTGAAACCCTATTAATTGTTGCATTAACAGAGACATAATGTTTTATCAATGTTTTGGTGCTCCTCAGTCATGTAATGAACATTCTGTCTGTAGTCCACATTGTCAATTGTAAGTTTAAACCAAACAAAGGGTTGCATTGATTCTGTGTCATTCTTCTGGCTTGCTAACCATTTGGAATCCTGATTGACCATCTCTTTAATCATTGCATCATGACCAGCACCAAATTCTTCCAATTTTTTGTAAAGATGGTTTGGTGATGTTACCAGTCTCAACTTGGAAAATCGTGACATTACAGTTTTTAATATTTAATATTAACATAGTTATTTAATATTAATACACAAGTGTAGAAGAGAAATGTGTCCTGGTTAACTGGTCAACTTTTATCTATTGTCATATAGGGTGGATCTAAATGTGGTACTAAACTTACCGCCCAGTTAGAATGATATAGAAATACCCTAACAACAACTGAATAGCATTCATATATGGTGAACGGTTTCTGAGGAGTATAGATGAAGCCATGCCAACAGCTGGAATCCATGCCTTTTCTTCTTTTTTGGTACTAGTTGATCCAGCAGCCACTAGCACAGACAAAAACAATGGTGCTCTCTCTTCCAATTCTTTTCTTTGCTTATCAAAAGAAAAGTTAAGCATCTGCTCCTTTGAGGGTGACTGCAGGCAACTTGGGTTTTTTTTAACACAAGCCAACACATTCTTTTCTAATGTCTTTCAAAGCATTAAAGACAAGATGTTTTCTTAACTTTGGGTTGTTCCATGCTGTATTGGCAATTTGCTTGTATGGTTCCTCTAACAAGCATCTTTCCTAATGGTTCAAAATCAGGATTCAGCTGCCTCTGCCTGCTTTGACTTGGCTACGTCGCTATAATGTTAACTCCTGTCGTTTCTCTGGACTTTACGAGGGGGGGGGGTTTGAATGTGAAATGGGAGTTGGTATTGAAATTCAAGTGCAAAAGATTGAAAATAATTTGAAAGCCTAGCGCACACTCCACGACAAATGCTCGTGTGCAACATTGCAGGGGGGTGTACATTTTCATGAATACATTTCTGATTTATATTTTTAGCTTTGTGAAAGCAAGATTATGCAATTTAAATGCAGAGACTTGTTAATTTTGTTATGAAAAATATTAACAGCAAAAACGGATAAAAATTTTACTCCGGTTGTTGACTGATTGTGGTTGTGAACAAATGTATGCTTGAATTTTTGTCTCCCCCGAACGCTGTCCACGAGGGCTCGACGCGGAGTTTGCGCAAGACTTTCAAATTATTTTGAATCTTTCGCACCTGAATTTTATTCCCGATAAACGAGGGGTGGTTTTTTACTTCCAAGTGGGACAAATGCTTTTAAATTTTGGATAGCTGCTATTGCACTATTAATTATTTATCGATGCTGTGAAAAAATACAGCTTGGGGATCAAGAAGTGGCATATATCATGCAGAAAGGCGACGAGACATGGCAATGGCGACATAATTAATGAAATGTCAAGGGACACAAAAATGAAAAAATATTACATGGCACTACTTCAAAACCCAACGAGAATTGGTTGAATAATTCTTTAGTCCACAAGCATCGTCCTAAAGTAAAGTATTTGGATGGTGCTTGCGAGGCACGGCGAAAAACGGCGATCAAATTTGCAAAATATGGCTCAAAGAGTTATGAGCGATGTTTCTCTCCCCTCGTATGCTTGGCTAGTGTCTATCAGATATGAATGTCTTCACCACAAGACTTAAACTGAGTATATGATCCAACAACAAAACCCAGCATATTCCATTGCTGGACTACTGCCAACAATTAGCTACAAAATATAAGACATATATTGTGTAACATAAAAACTAAATCTGGCAGTACAGTATGCATGGATGCTCTTTCCTTCATAACATTACAACAATCTTTTCAACTTACACATTGATGTTTGAAGAAAGTTGTTATGTAGAAAAAGCTCATGCCCATGTGCGTCAGTCAGCACCCTAAAAACTTTCGTTGCTGATGTTCCTGCGACAACGATTCCAAAACTAACAAATTACCAGCTGCAATTCTTATCCCAGGAAAAAATGGTTGTTTGTTTCCCACATTCAGGGTTGACACATGCTGTTTTAACCTCAGCGATTGTCCCATGAGAATTCACCTCAACCAATGTCTTTTGCGCACAGACTAGAAAACAGTTGACATGCTTAATAATTTGCAAAAACTAGAAAACAGTTGACCTGCTTTTTCTTACCTATGTGGAGGCACATTTATGTCTTCATCAGTATCTGTATCTGTCCCAATTTCTGAATCTTCATACACATCACCAGAAGGTCTCATCTTCAGATTTGTTTTTTTTCCTTCTCATCATTGCTGTCAACTTCCTCATCATCATCACTTCTTACACCTGTTGTAAATTATTACAGAAACAGAAAAATATAAATTTGGTATATTTACAAGAGGCATTATTGTACCATCAACACTCTAGACCATCTACCGTAGCATATATTATTTAGGTTATTCTCATTTCCTAATGACACTACTACAGTAGAAGAATATATATTGCAACAACGCCCTATACATTATACATGTTTACCTGTTGCACCCCCCTACAGCACTTTGTCATCGCTCTCAATTCACTTAGGCCAGAAAATTCTGAGAAAGTTGTTGGCAATTCTTTCTCTAGCTGTTCTTCCTCTATAGCCTATATCAAAACCAGTATTATAGTCTACAGGTATGTTGAATCATAGGATCGATATGTATCGAATTAATTCAAAACAATTTTAAGTGTTTAAAAATATTATTTAAAAATTGTGAATATAGAATGTACTAACCAACTTTTTATGCTCTATCTGAATCACTAAAAACCCATTTTAGGTTCTCTATCTGAATAACTAAAAACCCATTTTGGGTTTATAAGCACATCATTTAACAGCATAATAGCAGACAATCTGTGTATACCACATGCACACCTCAAAAGATTATTTATGCATGGCAAATAAAACACTTTAAAATAAAACATAACCAATATTTCGTTCCAAAATTTATCTTTTAATTTCAACATTGAATCTCGAGCTTTTGTGAAGTTAACATGTGAATTCTTATTCAATAATTCTCAATAGAAATACTGAAATAGAAATACCATCACTGTCAAATCTGTGTGTGAAGTTTTGTTGTGATTGTATACTTAACACTTGTAAACCAGCAAGATTGATGGTTGTACTGTTGTTTGTGTTAGTAATATTTTAGGTATAATTATTAATCCCCAGGGGCTGGTTCGAAAGCCAGTTAATGTTAACCCAGGGTTAAAGGGGTAGTGTCGCCATTTGTGCACTTTTTCTGCGCTTAACAAAAAATGTTCGGAAATTGTCGGAAATAGATTGGCTTCTGCAATTTGCCATTCAAGGAGTGAGCATGAATACACGTGTTTTACAAGCATGGTAAGTGAATAATTGTTATTAGATCTCTTTAACCCTGTTGACCTTACCCTACCTTATTTTGCATAATTACTCCGGCGTCAGCAACAGAGTTATATACTAGTATTTGAAATGTGTATGTGATCGTATTTATCTATGTCCCAGTCTTGTCTTCCAAGAGTTGTGGTGCACAGCTTTGGCTAATTTTCCGATGCGCAAATTCCATTTCGTTTGCATGATACGGCAATTCCTCCAAGACGAACAAATAAACTGTTCTTTTCATGGTGTTCGATTAAGTTTAGATTGAATTGAGGTAAGAATATATTTATTACATGTAGATTCTGGTCCTATTTTAATAATATTGCTGCTATTTCGCCGTTTAACAAGATGTGGTCCTGTATGGGTGTGTTGACACATCGTAGTTTGCACCGGGTTGAAGATTTAACATAATTATATAAGCGCAACTTCAAAAGGCAAAGTGTAAGACAAAGCGAATGTATCATGCGGTTTATTTACATTTTTGTGCAGAGCGAATGTATCAGCAAGCTTGCGGGGAAACAAGTTTTGACAAGTCTGACAGAACAACTTGCAGCAAGTCCGGGAACATCAATATTGATGCAAGTTAAGAAAGTCAGACTTGCAGCAGATTGATGAACTTGTTTTTTTAAAACATCTCTGTTAGCTGCTTTGCATCTTTGAAATTGCTTCAAAATTCAAATTGTCAAACAAACAAAAAAGTGTAAAGCAATACATTGTCAATATTATTGTTTTAGGCAGCTATATTAATGTTTCACAGGAATGTTCCATGTTGTGATTTTTTACATTTTTTCAAGTATTTCAACTGACAATGTTACTGTATGCTTCAAATTTTGAAATAGCAGCAACCACTGATCTGAGATCAGCAGTGGCACACCCCAGCAAGTCAAACAATTCCTTACAGTTTTATTATGTAAATTTGTACTTGATTGGCTACATCTTAGTCTGGGAACTAATCACAGGCTTTGTTTTAAATTATAGAGTTTTGTTTCGTTGACTTATAGACGTATATAACATAAAGTAACGAGGGTACACAAGTGCGCCCGAAAACAAAATGCACGAACACGAGGAAACATTGCCAAAGAGACGAAGCGAAGTTAAATAATTTTGAGCTATAAAAGAGCGATTTAAGGGTTGTTTTGTTTGTTATGTTAATCTAAACAGTGGTTTGGACAAATGTAAGTACAGGAAACTAAGTAGAGGGGTTTAGTCAAAATAAATACTTATATATTTTCTTCCTTTTCTTTGTATTATATAGCTTCAGATTGTAATTATACTATGTATAATCAATTTTGAAACCCAAATCATTGTTGTTTTATTGTGTTGTGTGCGCCATCGGTCCATTATCTGAAGATTTATCACCTGTTTGCTGATGGTGCTATGCGACTAAAGTTAATCGCGAAGTATAATGGAGAGAAATGAAAAGGATAAAGCTAAGAATGTGCGTCGAAGTGCAAAGGGCTCTCTTACGAGGGTTATCAAGGCAGCGAAGGAAATTATTGAGGCAAACCGGTCAAAGGATGAAGTAAGCGAAGCGTTTGAAGATGTAAAAAAGGTCCATAAAGTTTTGTTGACGAAGCATGAGGAATATGCTATTATGTTGAGCGATGAAGAGTTTGAAGAATCTGAAGCCTGGATGCAAGCCTGCACAAGTGAGTACATAGCCTGTTCCATTTTATGTCATGACTATGTTAATAAGAAGACTGATGAAAATGGTACAAACATTGTGAATGAGGAGGTCCAAAATGCAGAAAATATTGATGGAGTTAATGTAGCTGAAGGAAGCAATGGTGTTATAGAACAGCCTGGAACTGGATGTAGTAGTGATAATGGGGAAAGTGAACTAAGCACAATCCCAAGTTCCGAAGCAGTAAAGCCCAGTACTAAGTCGCCAAAGTCCTTTACCGTTAAGCATGAAAAAGCCAAACTACCAGTATTTTCAGGTGATGTTCGACAATATTTCATATTCAAGTCGGATTTCAAGCACGCAGTTGAAGCACAGTATTCTGAAAGAGATACATTGACAGTACTACGTTCATGTTTAAGCTCTGAGCCAGCTAAGTTGATAGAAGGAATAAGTTCTGATCTAGCTGCTGCATGGAAGTATCTCAATCAAAATTATGGGGATCCTCGAGTTGTGTCAGATACGGTTACCCTTGATCTGGAAAGATTCAAAAGTATACAACTTGGAGAAGATAATCGTTTTTGCCATTTGGTAAATTTAGTGAGAAGGTCATACAACATCTTGAAAGAAATTAAACGCCCTCAAGATATGGATAACACACATGTGATATCTCTAATAGAAAGAAAGATGAGCGAAGATGACCTAAGAGTTTGGGCACGGCATCTGAACTCTGAAGGCTTGAACCATCAATGGATAACCTTCTATCCTGGATGGAGGGGGAGATGACCGCTCGAATGCGCTCTGGGGCTCAAATCCGCAAAAATGTCAAATCAAGTCGTGTTTATGTGTTTGGCTCCAAGAATGAAAATGGTGATGGAAAACAAAGAGATCAACGACCAATGTGGAAACAGTGTTATGTGTGTCAAGGTCAACATTATGTGGATGAGTGCAAAAGATTTTGTGATATGACCCCAAACGAGCGATGGAAAATAGTGAAGGATCAACGAGCATGTTTCTGTTGTCTGAAGAAAGGCAAAGGACATACAGTTGCTAATTGCACACGAAAGAAAGATTGCGGGGAGAAACAACAGTCGGGTATCGTCTGCAATAAGCCTCATCACAAGCTCCTCCATGTTGATGCAAATGAATCTGCTGCACACGTTGGCTCTACACAAGATGGTGGTGGTACCTTATTACCTGTTCTTCTTGGTCAAGTGAAGGGAGTACATGGAACCAAAGCAGCAAAGGTTTTCTACGATAGCGGTGCTCAAATATCAATGGTACGCAAAGATCTAGCTGAGGAAATGAAACTTGAAGGAAGACCATCTAAAATAGTCATAACCAAAGTTGGAGGCACTGAAGAAGAATTAGACACAAAGATCTACAAGGTTCCAATATCACCTATGATGGAAGAAGAATCCAGGTAGTGCAAGCAGTTGGAATCTCACACATTTCAGATGATATGGCAGATGTCAATGTGAACAGGATCTCTGAGATCTTTGGAATACCAACTCATCAATTGAAAAGAGAATCTGGCCCTGTGGATTTATTAGTCGGCATCAATCATCCGCAATTTCATGTTGGTGAAACTCGAATCAAGGACGGTTTAGCAGTCAGAAAGAGCCCTCTTGGATGGGTAGCCTTTGGAGTACATGAAGAGCCGACAAAGCAGAAATGCACTCGTGTCCTGAATGTTCGATTAGCCGCACCAGTTGACCTTTCTGAGTTTTGGAATACCGAGTCGATGGAGTAGCAATATCTCCATGCCAATGCCCAACTACCAAGTTGTCACCGCAGGAACAAAAAGAATTAAAGCTCATTGAAGAGTCCTGCCATTTGGAAGAAAAGAAATGGACTATCAGTTATCCATGGAAAAAGAGCCCAGAAATGTTACCAGATAATTATACACAGGTATTGAAGAAGATGGAATCCACAGAACGTCGACTCGCTAAGACACCTGATCACGCCGAAAGCTATGATAAGCAGATGGAAGAAATGGAGAGCATGGGATTTTCTCGGAAATTAACGAAAGATGAAATTAAGGAATGGAAAGGACCCGTGCATTACGTAGCTCATCATGCTGTTGTCCGCCCAGAAAAGAAAAGTACTCCTGTTAGAATTGTCTTCAACAGCTCAGCATCCTACAATGGCCACAGTTTGAACGAGTATTGGTATAAAGGACCGGACTTGCTAATAACCTCTTCGGGGTAGTGCTACGGTTTCGAGAAAGAGAGATAGCTGTTGTCGGTGACATCTCCAAGATGTATCATATGATGCAATTCCGCTAGCAGACCAGCATGTCCATCGGTTTCTCTGGCGCAACTTGGAAACAGATCGAGAACCAGATGTGTTTGTTAAAACCGTCTTGACGTTTGGCGATCGTCCATCTCCGACTATGGCCACAGTTGCAATGCACAAAACAGCCGAGCTGAGAGAAGAAAACAAACCGAAAGCAGCAGAAGCAATTAAGAAAATACCTACATGGATGACGTGTGTGATTCGCAAGCCTCAGTTGAAGAAGCTAGACAGCTAATTTCTGATATAGATGAAGTCCTTGATGCTGGTGGGTTTCGTATAAAAGAGTGGATTTCCAACGCCCCATTGACGGATAAAGAAAGCAAAGAGGAAGTAATTCTCGGAACAAATGAAGAGAACAACGTGCAAAAGGTTCTCGGAACAGTTTGGCATCCACAAGAAGATCAGTTTTCATTTGCAGTAAAGACAAATGATCCTGTTATTGAAACACCCCCTAATGGAACAAAGTCAACATCAGCAACGCCTACCAAGATGACGAAACGCGTTATCCTCAGCAAATTAGCTGGCATCTTTGATCCCATCGGGGCTGGAGCGGCGACGTTAGTGAAAGCGAAGATTGCTATGCAAGAGCTTTGGCAGCACGGTCTTACCTGGGATGAAGAAATATCGTCTGATTTAAAGAAAACGTGGACGGTGTTATTCAATGAAATGGCGGCACTTAATGATGTCCGATTTCAACGATGTCTTACTCCGACTGGCGTCATTGGCAATCCAGAGCTAATCATATTCTGCGATGCATCCCGATTAGCCTTTGGGACTTGCTCCTATGTTAGATGGAAGTTGGCAGGTGGAACGTTCGGAGTTCGGTTCGTAGCGGCAAAGTCTCGGGTCGCCCCCTTAAAAGAGTTAACCATACCCCGTCTCGAATTGCAAGCTGCCGTACTGGCAAGTCGTCTGGCAAAGTCAATCCAAGAAGAAACGCGAATGAAGTTCATACGAACAATCTTTTTCTCCGACAGTAGAGTAACGTTAGCATGGATTCAAGGAATGCCACGTGCGTACAAGCCATTCGTCTCATGTCGAGTCAGTGAAATTCAGTCGAATTCCAATCCTGCAGATTGGCATCATTGTCCCACTGCTGAAAATGTCGCGGACGATCTTACGAAAGGTATTACACCAGAAGAGCTAAACGGCAGATGGTTCAATGGTCCGACATTCTTAATGCAACCAGAAGAAAATTGGCCAATGGAAACGGGTATGCCAAATCAGAACAAAGTGAACGAAGAAAGAAGAAAGGTAACGATTACCTGCTCTGTTAACATTGCACAGCCGATATTCGATTGTCAACGCTACGCCAGGTGGAAACGAGTCGTAAGAATTACCGCCTATGTCCAAAGATTCGGTCGAAATCTGCGTATAAAGAAAGGCAATGGGGACACTCCACGAGAGCTTGGACCCTTAACTGGTGAAGAGCTCCAAGCTGCCAAAGAATACTGGATCAAGCAAGCACAATCCAGTCTCTTCGAAAGAGTAAAGAAAGGGGAATTAAAAACCCTCTCTCCCTACGTTGATGACAACAAATTGATTCGAGTTGGAAGTCGCGTAGATCCATCTCTTGTTTCATACGAGAATGAACGACCACTCCTATTACCTTATGACCACCACATATCAAGAATCATCGTGCGTGATGCCCATGGAGTTGGCCACAACGGTGTCGCAGCCACGGTCGCAAGAACGAGAATAAAGTATTGGATCATTAAAGCCCACAGAATTGCGAAGGTTGTCAAGAGTCGTTGCACAGTTTGCCGGGAAATTGAAGCGAAGTTAGAAACGCAGTTAATGGCAAATCTACCAAAGTTTCGTTTACAGCCACACACGCCACCATTTCTCTACTCGTCAGTCGATTATTTCGGACCTGTTAACGTGAAAGTTGGTCGTAATAAAACAACCAAACATTACGGCGTCATATTTACATGTCTCAATACGCGTGCGATACACTGTGAACTTGCAGTAGATGCTAGTGCCATGGAACTTATGCAAGTATTACGACGATTCTTCTCATACCGAGGGTATCCAAAGCTTCTTTTGTCCGACAATGGTACTCAAATGGTTGGAGCAAGTAATGAGTTACATGCTATGATTAAAGGATGGGATGCAAAGCAGCTTAAAGAGTTTTGCGCAGATCGCAGTATAAAATGGCAATTCACGACCCCGCTCGCTCCTCACCAAAATGGATGTACCGAGGCTATGGTCAAAACAGTTAAAACCGCTCTCAAGAAAGCCATTGGTGATACAGTTCTGGCACCGTTCGAGTTATACACAGTCCTACTAGAGATTGCGAACCTAGTTAATCAAAGGCCCATTGGTCGCATTCCCACAGATCCGGATGATGGTCGTTTTTTGTGCCCTAACGATATCTTGCTTGGCAGAGCAACTAGCACAGTTCCTCAAGGTCCATTTAGACAGACGAAGAACCCACGCCACAGATTCGAATTCTGTCAGCGAATCGTTGAAGCATTTTGGAAAAAATGGTCGAGAGATGTGTTACCTCAATTAACCCCGCGAAAAAAGTGGAATACAGAATCGCGAAACGTCCGAATTGATGATTACGTGGTCGTTGCAGATACCAACGCCGTGAGAGGAAAATGGGAAACTGGCAGAGTTATTCAGGTGTTACCTGGACAAGACGATTTCGTAAGAAACGTTGTTGTAAAAACGAGCAAAGGAACTTATTCACGCCCAATCCATAAGATTGCCATCATATATCCAGCCGAAGGTTATGAAGACGAATGAAGAAAAATAATGGGAATTCTCCCATTGCCGGGGGGAATGTTTCGTTGACTTATAGACGTATATAACATAAAGTAACGAGGGTACACAAGTGCGCCCGAAAACAAAATGCACGAACACGAGGAAACATTGCCAAAGAGACGAAGCGAAGTTAAATAATTTTGAGCTATAAAAGTAGCGAATTTAAGGGTTGTTTTGTTTGTTATGTTAATCTAAACAGTGGTTTGGACAAATGTAAGTACAGGAAACTAAGTAGAGGGGTTTAGTCAAAATAAATACTTATATATTTTCTTCCTTTTCTTTGTATTATATAGCTTCAGATTGTAATTATACTATGTATAATCAATTTTGAAACCCAAATCATTGTTGTTTTATTGTGTTGTGTGCGCCATCGGTCCAAGTTTTAAAAGGTCTTAATTTCGAGTGAATTATGCACACTTCAAATTCAAACCAGGAACAGTTGATGAAAAAAATGAGTCAACTATAGGTCCTCCGGCAGGAATCGAAACTACGCTTTTGCAATGCTGGTGCAATGCCAAAATTAATAACTGATTTAGCCTCACCTATTCCCGGTATTACCATCATGTATACACATTAACCATCTTAGCCATTGTCAGCTACCTCTGTAGCTAAGTGGCAAGAGCACTGCACCTGCATCGCAAAAGCGTAGGTTCTATTTTGCCAAAGAACGCATAGTTTACTCATTTTTCTATCAACTATTTCTGGCTTGAATTTGACGTGTGTATAATTCCACTTGAGATTAAGACCCTTTAAACCTCTAGAATTTACCTGCATTGAGTGAAGTGCCAAAAATCATAACTGATTTACCCTCACCTATTCCCCGGCATTATCATCATGTATACACATTAACCAGAATCGAAACTACGCTTTTGCAATGCTGGTGCAATGCCAAAATTAATAACTGATTTAGCCTCACCTATTCCCGGCATTACCATAATGTATACACATTAACCATCTTAGCCATTGTCAGCTACCTCTGTAGCTCAGTAGCAAGAGCATTGCACCGGCATCGCAAAAGCGTAGGTTCTATTCTGCCGAAGGACCTATAGTTGATTAATTTTTCCATCAACTGTTCCTGGCTTGAATTTGAAGTGTGTATAATTGCACTCGAAATTAAGACCCTTTATTAAACCTCTAGAATTTACCTGCATCCAGTGAAGTGCCAAAAATCATAATTTGTTTTAAATTAGTTACATTATGATATCATTATGAAATTTTTAACTTATATTTACGCAATTTGTGGTGCAACCACATGGCCCAACATTTGCAAGAACATTTAGAAAATTCAATACAATCGTGAAAAAAAAATCTGAAATAAACCTTGATATATTAAAACTACAAAGCAATGTGTATGATCGCTGATTTTACAATACTTTTCAGCATATTTTGGTTTATACTGAAATTGTTTATAGAAGTTTATACTGTTAGTCACTATTTTGAACTGTTATATAAAATATGAAACGGCACCTTTTGAATTGATTCTAGTATGTTATTCCCTTGCCTTAGTTTATACATGGAAACATTGTATAAAGCCAACAAAGGTAAGGGAAGATAAAACTGCCTGCGGCATAAAGATATAATAAAATAGCAATATTCAATATGCAAATTATCGTGTGAAGTGTGTAGCCGTTTCTATGACCAAATCCAGAAATTGTCAAATGCATAATGTTAATTGTTTAGACTTTTTAGCAGAAATTGTATTAAAATCATGAGTAAATGCAGTTTATTTACACATAAAAATTATGCAAAATATAAGGTAAAATTGCATCCATGGTAAATAACATAAAATTTCATTGCAATTGTACTGGCACGGCCCGTACTGTTTGATGCAAATTATTGACAATTAATTTGTAAAGTCACACGACCCATTGAGGGTGCCTCAACAGCAATATTAAAATTATTAAATACTAGGGCACTGGTTTTTGATATAAATTACAACCAAGTGAACATTCCATGTACAGGTTATGAAAAATTAGCTTTTGTCACACTCTACCTTGTTTGATAAGGCTTGAATGTTTCGAGACATTTTAAAACTATAAAGTTTTGGGAATAGGTTTCACATTATAGCGACTATAAATTTCATTGACAAAAAAATTGTTAACATGCAATGATCGATTATTATATTATTCATATATTCATCTTATACTGATTTCATATTATATATTGATATACTGATATATATTCATCTTATACTGTGTGTAACAAGGTCTTAGCAAGTTGTTGACACAATCTTGCACAACAAGTTGTCACAAACAACAGCTTCGACAGCTTGCAGCAAATTTTTCAATGACTTGTAGCCTTCTTATGTTGGAAAATGTCTGAAACATCTGAAACATATATTTAAACATCTGAAACATTATTTTTATATATATTTTGTGACATGGCTCCAGTTTCCATTCATAAAAGGAGCCCCAGAAATCTTTGAAGTTCTGTGCTTGGTCAATTGATGTTTCAAGTATCAATTTATGCTAAGAACGAGGAATTTGACCCTAAGAATGGTAATTAATATATGATTAAATAATTATAATTAATATTATTATTTATTTGAAAAATTCCTTGTTTTTGATTGGCTATCAACTAACTGTGAAATTGTCATATATGCTTGAAATTAAGTAATGAAGCAATGCACTATGTGACTCATTTCCTAATCTAGCTGCTGATAATGGCAAATTTGGGCTTGATATTTCTTCATATCTTATCAAATTTCACTTAAAATTTCACTTATAATGCATTCTGAAATCATATTTTTCACTCTTGTGCAATCTTGTTTGGCTACATGACTGATAATTGTGAGCAATATGAGCAGTATGAAGTATTTAGGTATTCAAAATTAGGTATTAGGTATGCAGGGCTAATTAGATATTGGAAACTGATGTTGATCTGATAAATACTGTTAGAATTATTTCTTTCTTCAAGGCTGCAGCTGAAGAAGCATTGAATTTCTGGCCAACAAGTTGCATAATTTTGCTGGTAATGTTCCCTGTGGCCATTGTTTTCAGAGCACTGTACCCAGAAATTACTATAAGCTATATAATGACATTTTAAATACAATGAATCAATTAAGTTGTATAAGTAGTTAAAGGTTACAGTACTGTCTTATTACCCTTCTTCGCTCCTCACTTCTCCAGTATGAAAACCTGAATTGCTCATACTTCTTACAGCGAATGAGCAAATGCTGATTGGAGACTAGTTGAATTCTTCTTCCAGCAGATGCTACAATAAGATTAGATTTTTTATACTTAAAATTTAGAAATAGTCCTTTTTTCAACCCATTATGCTACCTGTAGAGCTTAACTCAATGCTTTAATTTTTTTACTTATCTATATATACATCAGCCAATTTTGATAGTCAATAGGAAGCTGTGCAGATTAATTACTCATGTTATTTAGCCATTAAGCCACAATGCACAACAGAGCTCCCTACTTATTTTTTTACAAATGCAACTGAGTTTAATGGTTTAATATCATATGAATACCACGGAGGCATCAATTAAGAATTAATTCAAATTCATATCATCTGTATAAGTGTTAATGTAAAAAACTAATTACCCAGTGAGCACAACGACGTCGAAAAAAGGTTCAAAAACACAAATCGAATCGACGTCGGGTAATCGACGTCTGCAACTTATGAAATTTCAACGTTGAAACGACATCAAAAATGATTTGAAAACGCAAATCGAATCGACGTTAGATTATTGCCTTTAAAACAACGTCCGTGCATAGGATTTTAGCTAGATTTTGAAATGCATATAAAAACATACTTGCACTGACTCTACAGTTCAAACAAATTTTATTCAATTTACATCACCTTGTTTAAATCTACAATATACTTGATTTGAAATTAAGAAATCAGATTCAAAAAATTGTCTGGCATTCCTTCATCTCAGATTATGTTTTCTTAAAATCTCGCCTCAAAATAGTGCGAGAAGAGTCTCAGTATTGTAAAATAAAAAGTAAGTTTTTGGACACTATAGACCACTATGGAATTGGATATTATGTTCAATTAAGTATGTTATCTTTCCCTTCATTCTGAACAATCTTTCATCATCATTATACACGGAGCAACAGGAGGGGCATTTACTTGTGATGACAATTTGCGACTTGCGATTTGGCCAACCTTAAAAGTTGAGATGATATTGTTTACTACATATGTGGTCCCTATGTGTGCGCTTACCCCATATTTTGTTATAGGTATGTGCTAGGCCGTTCGCTAGTTATTTATTAAGCTTAATGATGTAGCACGTTGACACTTCATTTGAGAAAGGCAACCGGCAAAGGGAGCAGCATAATAAAAATCAGTTTATTCATCTAGCAAAGGGCTTATAATAGTACGCAATTTTCAAAAAATCAAAGCTAATAGCTAAATCGAATCGCGTTCAACACATAAAGAACACACGACTAACATACGGAACCATAAATTGGGTCTAAATTATCAAAACTAAGTAGCGGATTGAATTGGATTATAAATGCAATTAGTTCTGGCATCAAATATGGCGATATACTGTATACTGTATATACAAAGTCATATTAGAATGAATAACCCGGGATCACACAGCGTTGAAACATAAATTAACAAAATCTAATGAGCAAGTATCGTTATTCGTTTAGCTGAACCATTTTTAAAAGAGAATCAAAGAGTTTGGGCAATGTTTTAAACGTTTAAGTTTCAAAATATAATAACGATGTCACGATCGCGTATTCATATCTCGCGATTCATGGCCTTTGTCATGGCAATACACACTGTAAAACTGACTCTCACTAACCTTTACTGCTTTCTTGGATTTATGCGGAAGATATCCAACCATTAAACTGAGAAAATCCTGTGAAAATATCCCGAAATATACAGCTACAATGTTTCATATTCCTTTCGCGACAACATGTTTCAATTTTCAAATGGACGCGCTCAATTTGACCTTCCCGAAATGCACCGCGCGCACTCTACCAACGATGCATGACCGATGTTGCTCCGGGGAGGCCCAAGGTATTTAATAATGGTTTTAAATAGTCTGTTACATAGAAATTAATTTTCAACACTTCTTAAAATCGCAACATTCATCCTAACTATCTATCCGGAATGATATTATTACCATTGCAAGTCTTTGCAAGCTGGTCCTGTAAAGTTTTTATATAACGTCGAAACAACGTTGAATAAACGTTGCGAAAACGACGTCGGGAATAGGTTGATATATCGACGCTTTAACGACCTGACAAAAACACATCATTACACTGCATATATGATGTTCACAACACTTTCCCAATATTGTTGTGAATTCATATACAATTTAAATGCGGCAAAACTCTAGTTTTACCTGACGTCGAAACAACGTTGAAACAACGTCAGTTTGTGACGTCGATATGACGTTGTGAAATCAACGTCGAAACTAAGTTGATATTGGGTTGATCAATGTCGCGACCAAAATTCAACCATATATCAACGTCGAAACGACATTGTGTGCTCACTGGGTACCTTTTTCTTATCATCGGACACAGGGAAACATCCTTTAAACAATAAAAATGGCCAATGATGTTGTTCACATTGTCCTATAATTTGAAACATTAAGTAACTATTAATATTATATCTTTTACAATATGCAGGTAGTCTAATACATTATAATTAGCAAATATAAATTAAAAAATTTGCGTAACTATATAGCCAATGCACAGCATGTTTATAATAAATATATTATTTATGAACTCACAGTATGGCAGCTTTTCCCCAGGTCAAATTGGGATGAATCACATCCCCTTTTCATCGCTTTTACCAGTTGGTACATTTCTGGGCTTTCTAGATTGCAAAATACCCATCCACAGTCATGGACAACATCATGTATCCAGATATGTGGATACGTAGTTACAACGCAAAAAGTAAGGCCAGCGGAAAAAAAAACAGTATTGTTGTAATATTATAATTTACTGCATTCCACCAATATGGATACACAGATACGTGGATACACAGATAAACCATATAATCACATAGAGGCATTATGTAGCAGATACGTGGATACACAGATAAACAATATAATCACATAGAGGTATTATGCAGCGCACGGATATATACGTGGATACACAGATAAACAATATAATCACAGAGGCATTATGTAGTGTTTACACAATGAACTCACTCTGCACAGTTAAAATTGAAAAATAAAGATCATACATATCGGCAAGTTTTGTTAAAATATATTATTATGTTTTACACCAATTCAAAAATTAGAATAAAGTTTTTTCACATCTGAGAGAAATATTGCAAATATATCTTCTCCCTTGTGTTCATAACGCCATAAAAACTCTGCTAAATACGAGGAAAATGCATACTTTCAAATACCAAATGAAGACAATTTGCATTTGGCTTGCTGCCTCCAATATCCTCCTATTTTGTTTGTGTCATATCCCGAATCGTTCACAAACTCATTAGAATGATTAACTAACCGATGCTCATACCCATTTTATTCTAAATTTACATATGCTTTCCAGCAGTCCGATACTATCACTGTGCCTTTTGGGATATGCCTTTCAATTATCAGCAATAAAGTCGCCTTGTTTTTCTTCTCCTATAAATGGCTACCGTAAAACTTTTTCTTGACTGCTTTTCGATTCCCCTGAAAACCCACTGACTTTCTACATGGCGTCCCCGATGGTACTTTCTTTTTCCAAATTTGCTCTCATCAATCTGCACAATCTTGCCAGGGCCACCAATTGCATCTGTATGAGTAAGCAATGTTCAATTCGTGTCATATTTCCTCCTGTCTTAGATCACAGAACCACCAGTATGTGAACTTGATCACTTCTTTGAGGGTCATGTTGCTTTTTTCAAACCAGCTGCCTTTTCAAATTGATGCCTCTACCTTGTGTTGCTTGCCATTCACGGTTTTGTGGCATTCCCACTTGTATTTATCAGAGCATTTGACAAGTTTTATTCGCTGGTCACAATGACGACAGAGTCTAGATTTTGCCATTAGTCCTTCATCCATACACCATTCTACGATTTCCTCCTTGCTTCCTAGAACTTCATTCCTAAAGCGATCATACGTCCACTGCTTTAATCTATCTTCTGGACTATAACTAGAATGCTTTTCCTCTCCACACTGTGTTTCCATGCTTTTTACTTCAAAAGATAAAACCACAGTTTGCGTTTTGCAATGCTTGGACCTCTTTGCAGATCTAACACGCACTTGTACCGCTTTCTCCACACCTCTGTTCGCCATTAGTCCTTTCGCTTTTCCTTAATTTTAAACCAGCCTCGTTAAATTTAACTTACAATCTCTATTAATGCAATTCCTAAAGAAATCGTGCCTCACAGAAAACCAAGCCCTTATCAAAAATGTCATGCATATCATATTTCATAGTTAAGCATCTTCACATAAAAACAAATTATAACATCTTCAAATCTTCGACGGTCAACTCACACATTTAAGACAAAGCAACTTCAAATATAATCAACAGGAAGTCACATGGACGGAACTGCAAAAACAAATGTTGGATGTTGCATACTCATTTGGACAACTTTTTCCCAATGATGTTGAGACCTTTCTACATCAAAAAGCCTCGTCAATTAATAGTTCTGTGGGATACTATGTATGTGCTTGCATTGCTTTCCGACAGCATTCTTGTCTGCGAAAAACTCCTGCAGAATTGCCACTGTTACCCACGAACAACCGATGAACCTTTGCACAATCTTTGTTGGTTATTCTGGCACTGGAAAATCTTCTGCTATTCAACATGGTTGTTTGGGACCCCTTGCCTCCTTGTTGGACAAGGAGTTTCATTGATTTTATTCTCGATAAACCTACTTCCTCTGGTCTTGTTAAACACATTTCCTCCAAGCAGGCAGCCTTTATAGTTTCTCCAGAAGTGTACGATGTACTGAATAAGCTGCTGAAATGAAATGATAAAGATAATGCAAGCTGTTCTCTGGCAAAACGTGATGTGATCTTACTCTATGCAACAGAACACGATCCATAATATTCCTGCAAACACTCCTTTCACAATTCTTGGATGCGCACAAATGCTTAATGCAGCTAAACTAGTTGCTAGAATGGACCAAAGACAAGGCTTGATAGTCCGCTTTCTGCTAGCTTTCTGCTCTTTGCCCAACATCTGACGAAGTTGAAAACGCAAGACAGCAACTTGCTACCGAGCTCGATGGTTTGCTCCAACAAATCCAGCAAAGATGCTTAGGAATTCAATGACAAAGCTAAGGAATTTTTAAAAAACAAAAAAGACACCTTTGCCGAAGTAAATGGAGCCATACAAGACGGATCAGTCATTCCACCAAAATCAAAACACATGGATTTGGTTCGCATGCCGCTGCAGCACTACATGTATTTACAACTGCGTTTATAAACGTAAGAGTTGGACATGATGAAGATCCCATTCCAGCTCTGATTGACTTACCAACCCTGAAGCACGCTGAGAGTTGCGTTGCCTACCGTGAAACTGCTTTTTTCTAGCCATCCTGTATCCTCTACTGTATGAAGTACCCTTTTGGTTCATCTGTCTTGATGTGGTTAGTGATGTAATATACAGCTGAATAGCGCACGGTGATTACGGGAGAAAAAGGTTGTTTGTTGCCTAGCTAAAATATGCCTTACTCTGTGTGTGTTAATTTGTCGTTGTCGTTCTTTTTAAAAAAATACTGAAAGTGGCCTTAAACTTTTGGCCTGTAGTGTATAACCATGTAAACCTTCACCATTGCATCCGCTTGTTTCACAAGCGGTCCGGCTCCTGTATAAGTCCACTCCTGTATATGTTTAAGGGTGTTTTTTTGGTTATTCTGAATGCTGGTGATGCTGTAAGTAAGCGATTCCTTCCTGTCGCTGACCTATTGCACATTTATGTATCAGTTTTCTGATGTATCTCTGTCAATCTTTCTTTTACACCATTGTATTTTACTCTTTCGTGGCTATCTCTCACTATTAGTGACGTTATATAATGTTCTGCATCCAAGATTGGTGGGTGTTTCTGCGTAAATTAATTATGCATTCTCGAGTCCGCCTCCACGTCTAAAAATACCTCCCCTGTCACAGAACAGTCCAAATTCTCGCCCCCATTTTCTTGTTTTCACTTTCAACAACAGTTTAAATTGTATATCCTTTAACCAAAGTTCCTTTGCCTGTAACATGTAGTCTGTTATGGGCTTAGTTTTAACAGTCAATTCTTTCTTCATTTTTAACATTTGGATAAATTTCAGTACTATAGCCGTAGTTGTTTAAGCAAATCTCTGACAATCGATAAATTTACTCATTTGTCCTACTTCTCAAGTCGTGTTAAAGGATGACGTTTTTGAGGGTTTCGTTGTCTTCTGTAATTTTATTTCCTTCATCACTTCCTTCTGGAAGTTCATTTTCGTTCATGCCTGGTTGTTGACTTGGATCGTTGTACCCCTTTAGCCATTTTGGTCCGTCAAACCACAATACTGTTTGAAGGTTCTACTGAAGATGTTCCTCGCGATGGGATGTCTGCCAGGTTATCCTTGCTAGCACAGTGATTGCACAGTTCTGGTGGAACAAGACTTCTTATTTCTAGGACTCTATTTTGTAAAAAAATTTTCCATTCACAATTTTTGCCACAATCCAGTAAAGAGCAATTTCTGAATCCGACCAACAATCCGATATCTAATGGTATTGTTTAAAGAAGAAAGATGAAGTAAGCCAATTCTGAGAAAATCAGCTTCGCATTATATTTTAGATGAAAGCAATGCTCTTGTACAAGCTCCTTCATTTATACCAGAGATTGTTTCATTCTATATCACTAATCCTAGTAGTATAGATAGTTTAAGGGAACACTGATCTGCATGCAGCCCTTGCAATTTTGACAACAGCCCCACCTAATCATGCTGAATAATTTGCCAATTGATGTCGGTAATTTGAGGACATTTTTTATAGCAATCGCCATTGAGAATTGCAAGGGCTTTATATGGTGATTACTATAGTGAGCAAAGGTATGTTAACTTTATACAATTCCAGATGTCCACTCAATATCAGTGGAAAGGAACCACCCCCCCCTGGTAACATAATTTTGTTAATAAAAACCAAACTTGGCCTAGGCATACCAGATAAGTCTTAACTATCTCTAGGAACACAAAAATTTGCCAAATTCTGCAAAATATCCTGAAAAACTAAAATTTTACATTTGGGACATTTTTTTTATACACCCTGTATATCTTGCATGGTTAAATATGGTTAAAATTTTGTTCAAATTTAACCAGCTTTGTTTAATAGCTTTTGGGAAATAATTTTTAACCATTTTTAACATAGGTCATGCATGGTTAAGTATGGACAAATTTTGTCTAAATTTAACCAGCTTCCTTTAATAGCTTTCGGGGAAGAATTAAAGTAACAATACTGCTTTTTGGATTGGGAATCTCTGTTTTACTTATATATCATGCATGGTTAAAAATGGACAAATTTTGTTCAAACTTAACCAGTTTCGTTTAATAGCTTTTGGCAAAGCATTTTTTATAAAACAAATATTGTTTTCATGATTGGGGATCTCTTTTTTACCTATATATCATGCATGGTTAGGCATGGACAAATTTTGTCCAAATTTAACCAGCTGCATTTAGTAGCTTTCAGGAAAGAATTTTTAATGTAACAATATTGTTTTCTGGATTGGGGAACTCTTTTTTACTTATAGATCTTATATATCAATATGGCGGTCGGACGCTCATGCTCTTGAAGTCTTTGCTTAGTTACGTTCTTGTGGATTTGTCTCTTGGGTCAAAAAGATACTTATTGTGAAAATAAGTCATTAGGAGAGTTAGTATGAAAATAAACAGGGACGAATACATGTTTTGTATGGGGGGCAAAACACATGATAAAAATGGGCCAATAGAAAACAAAAAATCAAAACAAATTGGAATACACTACATTGCCAAAGAGGCGCCTGATTGTGGGCTAAGAATAGCCTGGAATGAGGGAAGCCTGATCAGCAACGAAAACATATTACAACCAGCTTTGATGTAAACAAGGAAATGGTAGTCATATTACTATGGGTGAAGTAGCCTAAATGAAAGAGATTCTTTAATTTATGCCAGAGGGATGGAGAGTGCCAAGACTGAATGAGTCGCATTTCTTGTCGTTTACGGCTATCGTTAGTACCGGAAATGGGGCTCTAATTTTCATGTGTGTGACACAATGATTACCAGAGGTAAAGTGCCTGGCAACAGGCTTGGTGTTATCGTGGTTGTTGACCGACCTACGGTGTTCACTAAACCTACCCTTAGAGATGTTCCAGTTTCGCCGATATATAGCAAACCACGTTTGTTGCATGAGATGCAATGAGGTTGGAGGAAGAGGCATGTGAAATGGTGCCTGATGAAAAACTGTGAGTTGGGAGCCGAAATAACAGTGCTGGAATTGGTAAATGAGCATGTTTTACATTGGCCAATGCCACATGGGAATGTGCCATTGGGCTCTGAACAGTTTTGCTGTAGAGAGCTGTGAACCAATGTGTACCGGATGTTTTGGTTGTGCCGAAAAGAGACTAGGGGGTTATCAGTGAAAATGGAAGATGTCTCGGGATCATTCTGCAGGATATGAAAATTCCTAAGTAAAATATCCCTAACAGCAAAATTGAAGAGATGATGTGTGTTGCGACATTAGTATAAGTAGGTGATAATTATGCATGAGTATTTGGACTTCCTGTTTACGTATGTATATATAAGGTTACTGTAGGGGTTTTAGCTCTCTTAGCTTAGACGTTGTGAAATACACTTAGGAAAGCTTTCTATAATTTTTGAAATATAAGTTGAACCAAACCGAAACATGGTGTCAGGTGTGGGATTTTTTCAGCAGCAAAAACGATAGCGAGAAGTTCCTTCTCAATTTGCGCATAATTGATTTCTGTTGTACTCAGTGCCCGACTTGCATATGCCAAAGGTTTGCCCTCCTGCAGAAGAGCGGCCCCAAGCCCCCTTTCGCTTGCGTCACACTGAAGAACCAATTCTTTCCTCGGCTCGTAATACTTGAGTACAGGTGGTTGGGTTACTAACTCCTTCAATTTCGAGAACGCTTGGTCGTGGATCTCATCCCATACGAAAACGACATCTTTCTTGGTCAACTGTCGCAATGGTTCCATGACTTCACTTAGTTGCGGCAAGAATTTTGCCAGATAGTTTATGGCTCCCATAATTCTTCTTACTCCTGCAACGTCGCTGGGTTTACTCATCTTCCTAATTGCTTCTATCGTGGATGGATCTGGTTTTACTCCAACTGATGTAAGGATATGACCAATATAGGGGACCGATGTTTGTTTAAGCATTACTTTGCCTTTGTCGAGTTTCACCCCCCTTTCTCTACAACGCTCTAAAAGCCGCTTGAGCTTCTCATCATGGTCTTTCACTGCTTCATCCATTGAGCTTCCGCAACCGATTACCAAAATATCATCAGCAACCGTCTTAATACCTTCTAAATCTTCGATGACTTGATCCAAGCGATTTTGGAATATTTCTCCGGCGGGAGAAATTCCGAAAGGCAAACGTTTCCACTTATAGCGACCAAATGGTGTCCCAAAGGTTGTTAGGAGTGAGGATTCCTCGTCCAAGGGCACTTGCCAATAGCCATCTAAACAGTCAACTTTGGTAAACACCATAGCGTTTCCAAGCTCTGGAAGGACGTCTTCAATAGTCTGCATCGGATGATAGCATCTCTTAAGTGCTTTATTCAATGGCCGCGGGTGAAGACAAAGTCTTATGTTTCCATTCGACTTTTTAGCCAACACTATTGAATTCACCCATGGAGTAGGTTGTTGGACTTTCTCAATAACTCCCTTTTCTTCAAGCTCAGCCAGATGGCGTTTAAGAGGTTCTTTTAGGGATTCAGATGCTATCTTTGATGCTATCATCAACTTCCAAATGGAGTTTCGGGCCCAACTGCCCGATTTCTTCGAACACATCGCCATAATCATCGACAATACTCCCCAATGTTAGGTCAACTCTGCTCGATTCACCTTGGACAGTATTGGTAGATGCAGGACTTTTAGTTGATTCTGCTGTTGTCTTGATAAGGTTGTAGTTTACGTCTACAATGCCCATTTGCTGTACAGGTCTGCTACCAAGGAGATTTACGCAATGATCACCGTCTATCACATTGAAATTAACTTTGTATTTCCTCTGTGTTTCTGGATTGGAAAGTTGTACCAAACATTTACCAACGGGTTTCAGTGACGTAGAATTATACATCTTGAGAACTTGTCTCGTCTCCTTCAACTTGTTTATATATTTCGTTCCAGCCAGATCACGTAGCTTAATAACGTTACAAGTGGCTCCTGTCTTCAGGAAACATTGCTACGAGATCGAGTTGTGTTGGGAATAAAGGATGCATTGGTACGAAAGAAATTGTTGCAAGAAGGAAGTTTGACTTTAGCTAAAGCGCTAGACATTTGCCGAAGCAGCGAGACAACAACAGAGCAATTAAGATGCATGACACGCGTCGTTGAGAAATCACCAGAGGATGAAATTAATGCAATGAACCAACAAAGTCGAAGCCAAAGAAACCGACAGCGCGAGCCCTACAAACCTCGGGAAAAGAAACGTTGTAAATATTGTGGGGAATTGCATGAATTTGACAAAAATTTGTGTCCAGCATATGGAAAGACGTGCAACAGCTGTGGCCTACGAAATCATTTCTCGAAAGTTTGTCAAAAGAAAAATAGGGATGGTGCACGAATCAAGAATATCAAGAAAATCGACGGGGATAAGTCAAGTGACTCTGGAGAGTTACTATGTATTGTTTCTGTGTTTCCAGAATTTCCCAAGGATCAAATGCTAGCAGTGCAAACAGACGAGGAGTTTAAGAGCAAGATTGTGGCAGTCATGAATATTAAAGGTGGGAAAGAGGCCAGTTTCCAAGTTAACAGGGCGGGATCCCTATGTGATCTTGCTGGATCTCAGAAACACCCCACAAGAAGATTTTCACACGAGCCCAGCGCAACGGTTGATGAGTAGACAGACAAAGACCCTTTTGCCGACCTCAGAAAATCTATTAAAGCCAACAATGGTGCAAAACACTAGGGCTAGCAGAGACAGGCGTCAAGACAGACAGAAGAGGGTTTATAACAGAGGAGCCTGAAACCTTCCTACGTTAGAGAAAGATCAGGTGTGGCTGCAACCGGTCAAGATAGGAGAAAAGCAGTGGAAAAGAGCAACAGTCTTAAATGAAGTTGGTATTAGATCTTACGAGGTAGAAACGGAAGATGAGAGGGTAATGATTCGTAATCGACGACACTTAAAGGAAGCGAAGCAATGTGCCAAGGAAGGCGGAAATGATACGACGTCCCAGAAGCTACACCGGCTGTCAAATTGTCAGAGGTAGAAACGCCATCTACTGTTGAGACGAATGAGGGACATACACGCACACGAAGCGGACGATTGGTGCGAGCACCAAGTTATCTGAGAGATTATCATTGTACTTGAGGAAGAAGACTTATTAACTGAACTGTCATTCAAAGAACAAAACTTTTAAAAAAAAAATTAGGTCATAATTAATTGTTTTCTCTGAGGAGGGAAGATGTTGCGACATTAGTATAAGTAGGTGATAATTATGCATGAGTATTTGGACTTCCTGTTTACGTATGTATATATAAGGTTACTGTAGGGGTTTTAGCTCTCTTAGCTTAGACGTTGTGAAATACACTTAGGAAAGCTTTCTATAATTTTTGAAATATAAGTTGAACCAAACCGAAACAATGTGTTAGCACTAAGGGAGTAGAATTACTGCTAGGGGTGCTAGAGACAGAGTCACTAAGGGTGTCTAAACGGGAAATGTCAGAGGCCTTAGATAAGGCAGTGTCAATAAGTCGGGAGGGAGCTGCGCCCGACAAAGAATGTTCTCATCTCCAGACATTTGGACTGGAAGTCATCATCTTCACTGCAAAGGCGTTTGGTTTTATCCATATGTCGGTGTGGATATGGTTTCATCATAGTGCTGGTAAGTGCAAATGCATCGTCTCCAACCATATGATAACTGATTAACGCTTCTGGTATTCCTTCAACACATGTTGGTGGTGGTAAGTTGAGGGACCCGTTGTCCAAGGTCCTCTTTAAAACTGAAGCATTAAAGAGCCCAGCATCTCCAGCATGCCCAGCAGCTCCAGCTTCTACATAAATAAATCTGTAGTTTGCATCCACTACGGCCAAAAGTAATACACTATAGAAATGCTTATAGTTGTAAAACTCAGAGCCATTGTCATTAGGATTCTGTATGGCTATCTATCGCCCCTATGCATGATGGGTAATTCTATTTTTCTTCAAAATCTTTTGAGATCACCAGCCAATCTGCCACAGATGATGGAGTCTGAAAAAAGAACATGTAAATAAAACTTAATACATTTCTTTACTCTTTGATTAGACAGTGGAACAAGCTGCCACTACAGATAGTGCCAAGTCAACAGAGCAGCTAAGTAGCCTAAATGAGAGCATTGATGATGCAGACCTTATTGATGATAATTTGTTGGTAAATGATGATGATCCTGAGAGTGAAACATCTCCTGCAGTGCCAACCAAACAGCCATTAACGGGTAAGTTATCCCGAAAAAACAGGCAGAGCAGGAATTTGAGCTAATCAAAGGCCTTGCTGACTCCTTGGCTGAAAGACAAAACAAACGGCAAAAAATAGCTGACACCCATGATGAATCAATCAGTTAATTTGCTCGATATGTGACTGAATCATTAGCAGAACTTCCCCCAAGAATGAAAAATTTGGCCAAACACCATATAAACAATGTATTGTTCCAAGCCCAAATGGGAACACTGTCATACCAAGAGGGAAACACAGCATTTTCATCAGCCCCTGGTCGACAACACAGCTGCTGTTCAACCAATCCACATAAGATGAATTTCCCCCCTTACCCAAGGGTGCAGCAGAGTTTACCAAGTACAACTAGTACCCCTATGTGCAATATTGGTCAAAGCAACTGGTCTGAGTTGTACCAGCATGCACAGCAAGAGAACAGTCTACATGTTGAATAACTCATTACATATATTGTTGTTGAATAATCATTAGTAAATTATTTTTTGTTAAAATATTTATAATAATTCTGTACATATGTTATATATTGTTGAATGAAATGTTGAATAATGATGTATTTATTATTAAATGTTGAATAATGATTTATCAATTATTAATAATTCTGTACATATGTTATATAATGAATTATTGTTGAATGAAATATTGAATAATTATTTATTTATTATTAAATGTACGTTGAATAATGATTTATCAATTATTAATAATTCTGTACATATGTTATATAATGAATTATTGTTAAATGAAATATTGACTAATTATTTATTTATTATTAAATGTTGAATAATGATTTATCAATTATTAATAATTCTGTACATATGTTATATAATGAATTATTGTTGAATGAAATATTGAATAATTATTTATTTATTTTTAAACGTTGAATAATGATTTATCAATTATTAATTTGTGTAATTAAATGGCTTTGAAATTTAGAACTTGCCCATGCAACAAATTCAAATGGCTTTCAAAAGGTCACCAGCAAACGTTTGATTATGTTGTCACACATTTGTTTATGTTGGAATTAATTTAAATTCACTTGGGTTTCTATATTCAGCAGACATTATCAACTGTGGTTGAAGTGAAGAGACACCTGCAAGTAAAACTTTACAACAATTAACAATACAACACCTTTAAGACGTTTCCCTTCATTGTCTCATACAGTGCCAAACATGTTTCTTCAATGATACCAGATATAGTTCTTTCTCCCATCCTGAACTGAAAAGCTAAACTTCTAAATGATTCACCTAAAATTTAATAGATTAAAAAGTTTTGTTAATGTGTGATACCATTTGTCTCATATTTGTACAATACAAGCTTTTATGTTTTAATATATAAAAAATGTGTAGAAACCTGACCTGTTGCAAGGAAACATATTGTGACAGTGAGATGTTCCCTCAGGCTGATCAAAAACCGCATTTGCGTGTCTCGCTTTACTATCAATGGATTCACCATAGTTAAAATTATTTCAAATGACTGCCTGTCAAGACGATGGTATTGTCGAAATTGCTCTGACTCCTCTGAGTTTAGTTCTTGAACTAAATTTGCGTAAGCTCCTTGGCCATGTCATCTCATGATCCATCGCTTCGTCCACATACAACGATTCAGTGCTCGTAATCGTCGACGACAGCGAGGCAATAACAACAAAAATAATAAAACTTCTTCGTTTTCACTTTCATCCATAATTTCATTTTGTTTTGTTTGCATCGCCATCTTGTATGTTTACTTTCGTATATTACGCATGCGCTGTTAAGACAATCCATAAGCAGATAGCTTTCAGTTTGCCGCACACGGAAGGATTTTGGCAGAAATTATCAAACATGCTAGATAATTGCCGTAAGTGGCACGAATGAGCAAAGGCGCCTGAAACGTCGCCTGCACATGAGAGCAACTGGCTTACGCCAATAGCCACGAATGACTTTTTGCTAAGCACATATCTCTAGTGTGCGCTGGCCTTAAAGGTGACATAGAGAGCTTTCAGTCCATGGTTGTGCGTTTCTGCGGCGTCGTATAAACTGGTTGAAGCTTCAATAATTCTCTAATATGCGTTTTCTGGATGATATTGGTTCGCTCATACCTCCGATGCAATTGTTCCTTTGCACTCTGGTAATTTGCTGCAGTTAAAGCATACCCTGAAATGACTCTCTTGCTTGATCCTTTAACAATCCATGTAAGTACAAAAACTTGTCGGCCTCTGATAAATTGGAATTTTCATCTACTGAGCTTTTGAACGAATCCCAAAACTCTTGCCATCGCTCAATTTTTCCGTTGAACTTCCGTAATTCGAGTTTTGGTAGCCTAACGCAAACAGATTTCTAGTTTGATATAGGACTCTCAGTCAAACTTGCCCCCTCATACTTCGCCTCGCTCTTGCTATTCCTTGGAGCCAAGGTCTCTTCTAACAGGCATATTGCAGCCTGTATATCCACTCTCAAGTTTCCTGCCTCTCCGATTTCATTTCGATAACTGCGTTTTCGGTCTCATCTGTGTTTTCCAGAGCCTTTTGTATTTCGTCATCCAGCGTTTGAATTGCTTTAAGTTGTTCTTCCGAGGACGACTTACGATTTAGTAAGGATTCTTGTTCCGACTCAGGATTGGAAAGCAGCCCTTTTACTTTGCCCAGCGTTTTCTTGATGAATGAACGGTGTCCACTGCGCGTTCTTTTTTTTTATTTCAACTCGTCCATCTTTCAAACTATCATACGATCAACGATCCGGCTCGAAGGACCATGTGTTGAGGACTTCAGTCCTCTGATGGTTCACACTTCAGTGACATTTTTTAAAAACTTGATTATACAATCAATATTACAACCTTTATCCCTTTCAATCTACAGCCAACTGCTACACCCAGTTTACATCAATTTTTATATACCTAATTAATTCCTTCAATATGATGATCAATCTTATTTCGTAACTTTTGACATCGGACGACACACCTAACATTCCACAGCACATAACATTCCACAGCACATAACATCATGCAACAGTTATAATTCTAATAATAATATAGAATATATATGACACTATTGCCAGAGACCTGTTGGGGGGCAACTTATTCAAATGATAAATATTCGAGCCTGAAGGTCCAAACATAGTGCTTTTACTAGAGTCATTCAAACAAGTGCAACAATTTAAAAGTATAAACGTTTTTGATAGTGATATTTTGATAGTCGTTGTCTTCCTCAATTATCCTACAGAATTTGATACCTTGTAAATATTATTCTATTTTACACAGACAAGGACTGAAATTTCTGACGAAACATTGCTATTTTTTTATACTTTTGAATTGTTGAACTTGTTTGAAACGCTCTGGTAAAAGCACTATGTTGGGCTTTGCCTCTGACATTTATTTTCCGAATATTTTATATTGCGTTGTGTTATGAGTTATGGTGAGCTTTAGGCTCATCATTTGGCCACAAAGAAACTATGATACAGCTGATAGCCAGTATCATTTTGCCTGCAGTTCCGACATTCCGATACAACTCTTAACTGCATGTCACCAGAAACTCGGGTATATTTTATATATTCAAAGAAGATGGTATTTTTAGGTGAATTGTGGGGTTGGATTAAAGTATCAAAATAAATAACACTTGGTACTGATCGTATTTGTATCACATCTTCAGATATGATATTTACACTTACTCCTTTGATCGATTTCTAGCAGATTTGTGGAAATGGGAAGGCCAGCTGTTAGGTTACTCTTACATAGTAAGCTTGCTATATAAGCGTCCTAGTCGCAGCGTCTAAACTAAATATTTTATTGTCGATTTCACATAATTTTTCAAAGCGCGGTTGCGAAGTTCGCAATTACGTTTCGAATGTTCAAAGTTGAAAACAAACTTCGAAGGTCAAGCTCATAAACAAATTTGAAAATACCTTACAGCTAAAACAATTTTGTTTTGATTTGAAATGGTTTTATTGTATGCAGTTGCGTTGATATGTCATTGTTTAAAGTATATTTTAATGCTTCATGATTCAAATTTACGTGCTTGACCGAACACTCGAAACATAATTGCAAACTTCACAACCGTGTTTTGAAAATAAAACAAGACGCCTGTTCTGGCGTTAACTCCGGCGCACATGCCAGCCTTTAATATAGAGCTTCTGAACATAAACAATACAGTTCATATTCTCATTTAGATGCCTTGCGAGTTGCGAACCTATAAATGTTCGATTGAAAAATTTAGAAGCACATCATACTTTAAAAAGTATAGAAGTTCAATTGTTCAAAAATGTAAATAAACTGCATGATACATTCGCTTTGTCTTACACTTTGCTTTTGGAATAGGCGCTTATATAGTTATATTAAATCTTCAATCCTGTGCAAACTACAATGTGTCAACGTGCCCATACATGACCACATCATCTTGTTAAGCGGCGAAATAGCAGCGATATTATTAAAATAGGACCAAAATCTACATGAATTAAATATATTCTTACCCCAATTCAATCTAAACTTAATCGAACAGCATGAAAACAACGGTTTATTTGTTCCTCTTGGAGGAATTGCTGTATCATGCCATGCGAGCGAAATCAAATCGCGCATCGGAAAATTAGCCAAAGCTGTACACCACAACTCTTGGGAGATGAAACTGGGACGTAGATAAATACAGTTACATACACATTTCAAATACTAGAGTGGTTTGCGCCATTTCAGACTTGCAAGGACGAAAAATAATAATCAAAAAAAATAATAATAAAAAAACCCAAAAAAAACGAGGCGATTTTTCAAGTTCGTCGCTGACACCGCCCGCAATAATAATCGAAAAATAAATATTCAGGCGTTCTGGTATTCCGGCGTTTCTGTTTTTACTACATGCCCAAATCCTGGTCCTGTTTGTGATAACTTAAAGTTTCACATAGAGGATTTTACTCAGGCGCAGGCCTTAAAATTGCTCACATTAATGTAAGAAGTATTATGAACAAGGACGCGCTCGATAAATTACTCAAGAATAAGCCATGTGTTCACTCTGTCGGAAACATGGCTTAAACCACAAATATTGGACAGTGAAGTAAACATTTTGGGTTATTCTTGTGTATGCTACAATATATCTGGAAAAACTGGTGGTGGAACTATGATTTATGTACCTGATGGTATTCCTTACCGATACAGGCAAGATCTAGAAGGGGTGTGACAGAATTATGTGTTATTGAAATAACACAAACAAATTGCAAAAAACTATTGATTTGGACAATCTATCGAGCTCCAAATGTTAATCTGGAAAGGCCAATCAAAGAGGCCCAGGATCGGTTAATAAAAATCCCTAATTCTGTTGAATTGCTTTTACTGGGTGATTTTAATGTTGATCCTTTGGATAAAAATAACATATTTGCACAGAAAGTTGATAAGAACAATGAATTTGCATAATTTGTGTTGAGTCTACCGGGTGGCGCAAAAAAATGTTCCTCCTCTTCGACTTAATTTATTTTAAAAACTAAAAAAGATATCATTTTCAAGTAACGTCTATTGAGTGGAGTGGTGTTTAGCTTAAATTTTAATGTAAGCCTTGTACGTTTCTATACAATATTAGCCAAGATATAGGCGTTTAAACTCAAGGTATATAGCGTTTCTGGGAGAAGCAAAAAATGTTCTAAAATAGAATGAAAACAGCACGCAACAGTAAGAACAAGCTGATAGCTTCGTCTGGCAAATCCTCACTGTTTTTATGCTTGGAGATGGAATATTATTCCAATGATTTTGCCATCGACGTAAAACTTCTTTTGCATTATTAGTCCTCGCATATTCCAAACAAATCCAAACTTGTTGCTACATCGTTAAACGAGGCATGTTTATAACAAAGCGGGCAAGCTCCTTTGCTTTCGTTCCCTTGTGCATTGCAACTCCTTGTTCGAACGATGAACAGTATTATTTTAACATCAAATACACTTATACTTCGAATACCTTAATCTAAGAATCTTTAAACATGCAAAGACAACATACATGAAAAAAAAAAACGCTTTAAAAAACGCCCATCGTGGAAGTTGAAAATAACTTAGTTGAGTTGCAATATTTAGTCATGTTATTCGCTTCGTCAAAAAATGCACCTTTATTTTAAACGGCTCGATCTCGACGAATATTGTACAGAATTGTTCAAGACATATATCAAAATTTAAGTTAGACATCACAGTGTTCAACAAACTTTATTTGAATAAGATATCTGTATTAGTTTTTTAATTACGATAAGTCTAAGAGGGGGAACATTTTTTTGCGCCACCCGGTAGTATGGTATAATATTTAATCAACGACGCCTAGTTATTGTACAAGCTTATATAGTCATGCATCTAATAATATTAATATGCTAATTATTCCCAATC
This sequence comes from Dendronephthya gigantea, assembly GCF_004324835.1. Taxonomy (NCBI): domain Eukaryota; kingdom Metazoa; phylum Cnidaria; class Anthozoa; order Malacalcyonacea; family Nephtheidae; genus Dendronephthya; species Dendronephthya gigantea. The sequence continues at coordinate 1,125,092 of NW_021163056.1, read as the reverse complement.
CTACTTTTATGTTAATAACTCTAGTGTTAGTGAATATCTAATTGTTACTACCTCTCCCCTTTTTCAGATAATAGTCCTATGTAGGACTATTATCTAAATCATTTATAAATTAACTAAAGTTTCAATTTTTTCTATCATATACTATAATATTTCTATCCTATACTTATTTATAGAAGTCCTTCAAGCTTCTCTCAAATACTGAAATCTTCCTTTGTTTTGATCTGTGCAGTCCAAGTACTTCATCTTCTTCTCCTTCTCCGTTCTGGTTTGGTCTTTGTTGGATGTTACATTGTCCAGATTGTCTTGGCTGATCTGGTTGCTGGTCAGATTGTCCTGGCTGTTCTGGTTGCTTTATCGTGGGTGGATATGGACCATCTGATGCTGGTGGACTCGTAATGGGTTTTGGTCATCCCTCTTGGAAACTTCGGGTTCTTTCAGTCGCTTAAATCTCGACATATCTCTACATTTGACTTTCCCATCTTTTCTGCAACTACTGTTGATCCTTAAATCCAGTCACACTATATATGTGCGGTTCAAATGGAGTGCCTCCTTTCTTCTTCTTCTCTCCTTTCACGATGACAGCATCACCAACTTTCAATTGATATGTTGTTACTCTATATCGTTTATCATGATTTTTCTTTGCTTTCTCTTTATAAACTTTGTCCTTGTGTCTCACATCGTTGTCTTTAGACGGGGTTTCCACACTGAAGTGTTCTAGCTTCGTTCTAACTCGTCTGTTCATTAATAATTCGTATGGTGCAGTTTTTGTTGCAGGATGTGGTGTACTCTGGTAAGGTTGAAGCATGTCATACGTAGCTTCATGGAAACCTGTGTGTCTTTTGTGAAAGCTGCTATCTTGTTGATCAGTTTATTGAAGTTCTCCACCTGTCCTTGCGCTTTTGGGTGATATGGTGTTATTCGTTTATGCTTGAACCCAAGCTCCGCAGCCAATTGAGTGAAATTGTATGAATCAAAAGGTGGTCCATGACCAGTCTGGAATATCTTCTTCAGTGCTTTCCTAACTGGTGTTATTGCCGTTGAACAAATAAATTCTACTTCCGGATATCGTGAGTATTGGTCGGTTAACACCATAGCATACTCTCCGTTCGGGAAAGGTCCACAGAAGTCCAATTCAACCGTCTCCCAAGGATGTTGTTGCTATTTGACAACTGTAACACGATTGTACTATGTTCTCTATCTCAATATTCATTCCTGAGAACCAGTATTTTCTATTTAGGTGGAATAATCTTTTCACCCCGTAATACTATTCCTTCCGCTTCATATACTTCGCTTCTGAGATCATAATATTGTCCTGATTATTGAGAACATGTGGTATGCCAGATATAATCTTGGGTATCTCTTCGTCAAAAACATCCTGGCTGTTCACCCCTCCAAATGCCAGACGCTTATAACGATAGTTCCCCCAAGGTGTTGAGAACGTCATAACCCTCTTTGACTCTTCATCGAGGGCAAACTGGTGGTATCCGTGATTGAGATCGACCTTGCTGAAGACCGTACATGCCTCGTATGTGACATAGATTGATTCAAAATCGTAGGTCCAGACTGACTCGAATGTCTTTGGGGTTCTTTGGTTTTGGTTGCACCAGAGTGGTGAACACCATCTGATTGCTTCGTGTTCGTGCACTTTCTCGATAATGTCCTTTTCAATAAATTAATCAATACGTTTTTCTAACGGTCCTACTAAGTGGTACGGTACACGTCTTGGTTTCTGTGCGACTGGCGTTGTATTCTCTGTCATTGGAAGGTGTATCTCAATATCTCTTTGCGCTTGTCGAATTCCTTGGAATCTATCTTGGTATTTCTGCAGCATCTCTTCTAAACGCTGGTTAGAAGTGCTGGTTCTCTTAACTTTTGTCTTGACTTTGCTAGTCTCCTTTGACAACTGTCTCGTCGATGATCACCATACCCAGACTGAATAAGGTAGGTCTGCCGATCAACGGTAACAAGTCCATCTGACCTTTAATAACAATCATTCGTGTGCGAGTTTGTCTTGTCTGGTTTGTTATGATTACAGAACATTCTCCAATAACCGGGATATCTTCAATCAGCAATTTCAATTTAGTTTTGGATTTCTTTAATTGAATCTGGGGTCTCAGCACTTGAAGTTGCTGGAACTGCTCTTCATCCATTATATTCGCTTCTGATCCAGTGTCCTCCGGTTCAATGTTGGTTGATATTCCGTTGATATTTACCGTGTACGATTTACTCATTTTCATTGCCTTCGCTTTGGATGTATGGCATATACGGAAGTGTTGAGTGAAATCCTCATCACTCAAACTGCTGCTTGAACTGCTACTGCGATTATCCAGATTTGCTTCAATGTGTCGAATGTTTGGCATCCCGATGTTAGATTTTCTTTGGTAGGTCTTATTCTTTGGCTCATCCATCGGCCTCTTCTGTGACTTTGATTCTTCATGCCGAGTTCGCGGCATATTTCTAACTTTATTGCCGTCTGCGAGTCCAACGGATGTTGATTTACAAATGGCTGCAAAGTGGTTTTGCTTTCCACATTTTCGACACTTCATGCCATATGCAAGACACTTCCCTTTATCATGTTGCCGCCCACACCATTGACACGCCTTGTGCTTCGTAAACTTCACTCTTTGGTGTTTTTGTATTTTATCTAGCTCTCGTTTCATCTCTTCAGCTTGTATCTGGACTTATTCAGCAGCAGCTACTTCGTCTAGTATTTCTTGTAATGTCCAATTATTTGGTATTGCTTTTACTCTGATAATGTTGTTCTTCATTGTTTTAATTAAATTATCTCGTATTGCATCATTTTTATCTGCATACCCGCATTTCTACGTTGCCATTGATTTGTCGTCCAGTTGTACTAAGTTTCCTAGTTTAAATTGAGCATAATCTCTATTCTTCCTCGGCAAAAAATGTTGATCGAGCTTGTGGATAAGTCGAGTGCAAACATTTTTTCTTTCTTTCTTTTTCATTCTTTCTTCAGTTGAGGCTTTTCCATACCGAAGAAACAGAATTGTCGTTTAATATTTCGCTTCCATTTGTCCCACCGAACAGCTGTATTGTTGCTATCGCTTGATAGCTGAAATGGCAGGATATTCAGGTGTCTGTTTATTACCGTTACAGATGCTTGTGTTCCTGCCACACAGCTTGAACTTGACGGTAACTCTGCCGCTTTCACTATCTGCCATTATATGTTTATTTCTAACTTTATCCTCGTCGCCAAATGTTCAGTCTAGTATGGTATAATATTTAATCAACAACGCCTAGTTATTGTACAAGCTTATATAGTCATGCATCTAATAATATTAATATGCTAATTAATTCCCAATCCTACTGTTATGTTAAATAACTTTAGTGTTAGTGAATATCTAATAGTTACTACAATTTGGATCAAGTCATTTCACATCCCACGCGAATAACTGCTAAGACAAAAAGTCTAACTGACCTATTGTTTTCTAACTGTTGTCATCGTGTCGTGGATAATGCAGTAACTTAGTTAACACCGACTCACTCTGGTATATTCTGTGTGATTAAAGCTGGTTGTCTTTAAGCACTACCAGATGCAATACTATTCATATAAGAACTACTGTAAGACAAATTTTGTGCATGAGCTAGGAGGTATTGATTGGGAAACGGTTGAAAGAGAACCTGATATTGACGCTGACAAACTTGGAATGCGCCTTTCACTGAAGGAGCATATCATCATGATCCCCTAAAGCAAATGAGGCTCAGAGGCGTTAATCACCCATGGATCAATTTACAACTTTCCAAACCTTTGCTATTAAAGCTAATACGAAAGAACAATGGGCTTTAGACAAAAAATAGGCACGCAGTGCGTACATGTGGATAGCTTGTAAAACATTTGCAAAACATTCGCTGCGATGAAGCTATGGTTTGGCAAAAAATTTCAAGTTGTGTCGAATGTCAAACTACAGGCTGCTATATAGTGGCGAGTAAATATCAAGTAATGCTTCATAATTTTACTTTCCAATGCCATACGCAATGGCAAAAATGTTAGTCAGTTGAATACAGTTATAACGAAGTCGATTTTATTGCACAATCTATATTATATTTTTATTGTATTAAATACATTTTTAACGACCGAATAAAAACATATATAAAAGTATATTTACAAAAGATTGGAAATGCATAGTTTTAAAAATAGAATAGTTGGACAGAACAGAAAAGAGAGTAAGGTTCCAGGATGGTGGCATAAATCGCCTGATAACATAAAGCTTAGTTTGGAAGAAGAGAAAGAAGGTTTTAGATGTTTAAAATTATTTCTTTTTGATGTCCCTTGATTATTAGCTAGCATATCGGAGGTTATTGTTCCAGTGCGATTATAAGGCTTGTTTGCCAAAGTTTTTGGCAATACGTATAGTATATTATCATTATAGCTGGAGATGACAGTTTGATTTTATAGATCCAGCAGGTAGGTGCAGGTGGTTTGCAATGTTGATTATCAATATCTTATCAGCATCAAATAGGTGGAGATAATAGCACCAGTTGGTAGGTCCAATAAGACTATGTGGCTTGTTTGTAAGTTTCACTGACAATATATCAGTCCGACAATCCGTTAACATTTAATGCCATAATTCATCACTGACATAAACGCGTAATATATAGTTACGAGGAAGGTATGATTTTTTCCTTTGTCTTGTGTGAAGTAGATCAATGTTGCTTTAGAAAGAAGAACTTGTTTGGCATTCGTTGCTGCAATGAACAGATTATGCAAAGAGGAACGAGGATTTCCGATATTTGTGTTGTCTTCTCATCTGCGAATTAATTTGGCGTTGATCCACGCGGTTGGCGACAAGCCATCTCAACATTTTTAAAGCCTTTTTCGTGATTGTAGTTGATCTCTAAAAAGCAAAGACTCACGTTATAAAAAAACGAAGACATGTAACTCGCATTTAATACTAATGTATTATATACCTTTAAATTATTGGTGTTTAAGCTTCGATATCATTTTAAAATTTGAAAATATGCCACTCGAACCTAAAAAGGAAAGGATATGGTAAAATTGGAAGGAAACTAAAGGAAAAACCGGAAAAAATAAATGCTTACCTTTTGTTAAATTGAAGACAGGCCAATAAATATTGCCCCGGGTTCATCTTACCATAGTATGGTTGTTCTTGTAACATGCTAATTGGTATATATGTTTGGACGTGATTACCTCCTTACCTTAACAGAAGCCCAAATTGCTTTGTGATCACTAAAGTATGTTTCAAGAGTACCTGCCTGGATATCCTCATCAATCAAATTCGTATACAAATGATCAATCAATGTTGCATTATCCGTTGTTGAACTAGATATAAGTTGCTCGAGGCCATTGGCATTGATCATAAGATTGTACAGTGATCTTCGTTCTATTTCATGAAGCCAGTTGACCTTAAAATCTCCTATGATTATAACTTGTGGAGAAGAATGTTCCTCCAATGTCGTGGAAATGGCAGCCAAAAGAGATGACATTGCAAGTGTTGGAGATCTGTATATTCCAATTATAATTAAGTCTGGACGTTCGACTGTCTTCATAATAGTTACCTCGATTCCATGGCAGTTTCTCGTACAAGGATATCCAATCATCATAGGAAGTTTAGAATAAACAGCTGTACCATGATATGGACGGTTGAGATTTGAAGTTTCCGTCATTTCTGAATAACTCATAGCCTTCAATTGTGTACAATTCACCAGAATCTTCTGCGCTAAATCTCGTTTCGGAAAAAATTAGGATATCAGCTGACGTATAATTAATATCTTTTCGTACATCTTCAATGTGTTTGTGCAAAGATCTTGCATTAAGATAACAAATTTTTAAATCAGTGGGATTCAGCATGTACAACGGAGTAAAGCAAAGATCTAATTTATACTCATTTCTCAGTAAGTGCATTTCTTCAACAACTTTAGGATCGACGAAAATCTTACTTTCGCAAAGATCAGTTATATATAATCCTTCCATTGTTGTTACTCGGCTTAGAGCGACGTAATGAATATGAGGAATTGCTCTTCTTGTATTCAAATTAACGACGATTTGTGACTGAGTATCACCTTGTGATCGATGAACTGTTTTCGCGGCAGCTGGCCTTAAAGGAAATTGCTTTCTTACCACTTGAGCAGACTTCGTTTTACCTACAGCAAATTGCGTTGTAACAGGTTTTATTGGTGTCCAAGTACTTAGTATAGATGTACTTCGTGCATAAAGAATTCTATTTTCTTGTCGGGTTTTCTTTCCAACATCTTCGTCATCAAATTGAACCCAGACGATGCCAGAAGGTTTAGTATTATCAGTCAATTGAACATGTTTAATGACATTACTTGCACCGTTTGTGAGACCATCATCAGTGCGTATATTCACCGCAATTTCAGTTCGTTGTCCGACAGCAATATGCAGTTTATGAGCCAACTGTTTTGAATTTTTCAACGGAACATGTGGTATTTGTCTCATAATCTTTTCCCTTAGTTCAGCTGAACAGGATCCAATGACGCTATCTTGTGCCTTGATTATGTATTTATCATCTGTTACGTTCGCCGGTGAGAACGAACAAAAAATGAGAGCAGTGTTGAGCATTTTAAAACATTTAGTGAATTATAATCAGCAATAAGCAACTTAAACTTTACAAAGCACATTAACAATATCCTATTTCCTAACATTAACTTATCTGGTAAGAGTAACAGTGAATAGCTCCATAGTTGAAAATCCATCATAAATCCATCTATGTTATATTGTTCATTTGGTCAGCCGTCAGCCTAAATTAGCATCGTCAGTTATGGCATCTTGTAATGGCTGTAATCGCTTGCTTATATCTATTTGCGCTCGGACTTATATACGCTTGCTAAGAGAAAACTGCAAACATATATAACTAAAAGGTATATATATTTATACTAGCTAAGTATATGACGCTATATTATTATACGATCTAATTACATGATATTATGTATCATGTAACACCCTCCCCCTTGAAAGAAAAGGAAGTTCTTTAGAATTTTCTTTCATCTTAATTCAGATAGTTCACAATACATCCAGTTCTGACCATATAGAAAATTCAAATGTCTAAGTGACTTCAAAAATCCAAATAAGTTCTCGCGAATCATGTTGTCTTAGAGAGACTTTCAGATTTACTGTTTGATCCATGTCTTGTTAAACTTTAATATATCCATTATTTCTCTAATATCCATTTATGACTCCATAAAATATCGATCTTTTACTGATAAGTTTCTTGAGAATTGCTCTTGCTTGATTTGTAATTCACAGCTGGATCCTTGAGGTCATAACCTTTCCATTGATGTAAATCCAGATTCTGATTGCTCAACTCTGTACTCGTTAACAGATAAGACTTACGCCTGTATTCAAAAAGCTCTCTCACACTCATACTCATCGAGTGTGACATATAAATTTCGTTAATTCTGATCAATGAGAAAGTTCTCTCTGAATAGATGAAAAGATATAAGATAAATCACTGAAAATCAAGCCCCTGTTCGGCTGAAAATACCGCCATTGAAACGTTATGAGAAGATTAAGATCTTCCACTCAATGAGTTTGAGTGTGAGTGAGCTTTTAGAATACAGGCGTTAGTCTCACTTAGACTAGCGTACAATTTATATTTACTTATTATTTGAGGTCGGGGTTATACCGGCATTTTAAACTTAAACTTATTTTATTCATTAACACTAAATTGTGAATTTCTCTTTAATTTTAATACCCAATATGTTTAGTTTGTTAATTTTACGTATTTTAATCGAAGAATGACATGTGATAACACAATGCAACATAAAGATACGTCCTTAAACCCTAGCAACAGAATATCAGATAATTGGAAGATTCTAAAACAGAAGAACAAAATCTTCAATATAAATTTTTAACTCCCTTTTTAAGACGGCCGAATGCTCGCCAGTAATTTTTAACAACGGGAATTTACCCGATAATATTTAATTCCATTTAAACTTCATTTAATAACTTTTACTCTTACAATATTTTAATTCATGGGAGATTTACCGAACTATCATCACTTAACAACAACCCACTAATGTGTGGTCAAAATTATACAATCTTTCCTTACATACTGATAAGCATCACTGAGTAGACGTTGGAACAATCTTAGCAGAAACCTTTCACGAAGACGTAGTGAACCCAACGTAACACTATTGTACTTCGGTCTCAGACTAAGTCGGCAGAATTTTAACTGAACGACGTTAATTTAAAGTAAAGACAAATATCACAAAATTAAATCAACCACTTCTATTTAGAGAAGAGGTTTCCCGCCTGAGCCCCCAATTGTTACGTTCGCCGGTGAGAACGAACAAAAAATGAGAGCAGTGTTGAGCATTTTAAAACATTTAGTGAATTATAATCAGCAATAAGCAACTTAAACTTTACAAAGCACATTAACAATATCCTATTTCCTAACATTAACTTATCTGGTAAGAGTAACAGTGAATAGCTCCATAGTTGAAAATCCATCATAAATCCATCTATGTTATATTGTTCATTTGGTCAGCCGTCAGCCTAAATTAGCATCGTCAGTTATGGCATCTTGTAATGGCTGTAATCGCTTGCTTATATCTATTTGCGCTCGGACTTATATACGCTTGCTAAGAGAAAACTGCAAACATATATAACTAAAAGGTATATATATTTATACTAGCTAAGTATATGACGCTATATTATTATACGATCTAATTACATGATATTATGTATCATGTAACACATCACAATCAAATGATTGATAAACTATATCATTGTATTCATCAACTAAAGCATTTTGAATGAATAAACGTGGGGCTTCTCTGGGACAAGCATTCTCTTCAATACATCTTTCCTTTAGTTTTTGTAGATCACTCAGAGTATGATTACCTTCACGAAGTCGATTAAGTATCTCTGCAAAAATCTTGCTTTCTCTCTGTCGCATGATTTCATGAAGCTCAAACATTCTAAAATATTTTCTCCATAAGTTCGGGGCAAGAACATCATAAGAACTTAAAGACTGAACATCTGTAAAAATGTAACCATCCATTACAGGTTTCAGTTGAAATAAGTCACCTATTGTGATTATGCTGACACCACCGAAATCTTCTTTACTACCTTTTAAATCTTTCAAACGGTTGTTCAATTGAATGGTGAACATGCTGTTGCCAACCATTGATATCTCATCAAGCAATATTAACTTTAATGAACTTAGTTCGCATCTCATCGTATTCAGTCTTCCAGAATCTAATGGTTTATAATTTTTCAACGATTGACTGGCTGGAATACGCAAGGCACTGTGAATTGTGTTACCTTTTATAAGATATGCAGCTTTTCCTGTTGGAGCAAGCAATAATATATGAACACGATGAAAATCGTCCCCTGCTCGTGAATTGTAATACTTCAATGATGCCTGGTATATCGATTTAATAAGGTGAGACTTTCCGACACCTCCACTTCCACTGAGAAATGCGTAAAATGGTTTATCTGATGTTTTTATTAAATGCAGAGCATGATAGAAGAATTCTCTTTGTTTCTTATTCAGCAGCTGAACTAAGACTCGATATTCGTTATCTTGCATTTCATTTAAAATCAACGGTTCATTATTTGATAAAGAAGACGGTATACCCAAATTTTCTGCAAGATGATCAAATGTTTTATTTAAATCTGGATGTGTATCAACGCATCCTTGGTCCTGATCATGCCGTTCAACATCTTGTGTCACAGGTGCTATGGTATCAAAAGCATCATCATCACATTCGTCTAAATGGTGTCCAATCTCATTTAGGTCTTCATTACAAACAGCATATTGGTCCATTTGCTTACTGATTTCTTCATATCGAGCTAAATAGTGCTCTTCAAAACAAGAATAATTTCCCATCAAATCGGTTTGCTCATTTTGCCAAGGAGTAAATAGCATAATTAACTCCCGATAATGTTTTTCAGGTTGTGCCTCTTTATTAAACCAGACGCTTCGGATAACTCTAGCTCGAGATCTCTTCTTTATTTTCATACATTCACTTGATTCAGGAGCTTTTACAACCTGAAGTTTATCGTCATTTAAGTTTAACAACTCATCGTCGTTATCTTCATCATCATTTTCCAATGAAAGATTATCGACGTCAGGTTTGTTTGTTTTCTTATATGTTTTTTGACCACAAGAGTCGTACCATGCTGCCCAATCGGCCAGTGTCACATTTTGCAAACAATCAGGTCGTTCTACATATCTTTTTAAAAGACCACCAGACTGAATTTCTTCTGATTCATCAGACATTTTCTCTATTTCACTCAATGGTTTAAGCAATTCCACTGTTTCAGAATGAGGAGAGGTGTTAATGAAAATTACATTACGTGAAGATTTTCGCATTGGAAGTTGCAGAACAATATATACTGCTTCTTGTGCACTTATTTCAACAGAATTCAAAAATTTGTTCCCGATATCGCGAACTTGCTGTTTGATGTTTGTATTCCCCTCTTTTGCTTCAGCACAAGCTTTTCACAGCAATTCACTCATTCCTTTTTGGCCTTTAGAAATATATGATACAATATACATTGCACATGCATACACATCTAAGACATATTGAATGTCCATGTTTGCTTGCCATGCCCGAAGGCAAACAGGATTGTAGTTATTAATTCTTAATTCATTTGGACTTCTTTTTAAGAAGATTGTTGGAGTATTCAAAGATGATCGTATAGCAAGAATATACTGCCGTTCAGAAACACCCAACTTTTGAAGTAGTTCATCGAAAGTAATGTTTTCACCTTCCTTAAAATCATTTAGTTTTGTTTTAATCTCTTTCCACAATTCTTTGCTGGCTTTAGCAACAGTTGAAGAATTATCTTCATCAACTGGATAAAGAATCTGAGTACATCTCATTGGTGGTTGTGGATAGTTGAATCTACAAATATTTTTAGACTTTTTCCTGCAAGTATGAGAATGTCTGTGTGTCTGCCTGTTTACAAGATCAAGTAATTCTGTATCATCTTCTGGCTTGCTACAAGTTATTATGCTATCAATATAAGCAACAACATCTTCATCTTTATTAACACCAAACACAGGTGCATTTTCAAGCCATATCAACATATGAATATGAGGTGATCCTCGCTGTTGGTATTTAACTCTATAAAACCAATCTTTAATTTTTCCTACTGGAGCAAGCTCACTTGTTAAGACATCTTTTAAGAAAGTGTTGAACTGAAAATCAAAATGTCTTGCACAGGTTACTGGGTCACTTTGAATTAGGCGACACCTTTCTTCCCAATTGAGATTGTTCAATTCATCATCACTATAATCCTTATGATCAATAAGTTTACCAATAATTCTTAATAAGTGGTTCCATTTTGTCTTTGCTGACGAGAAACTGCAAAATAATGATGCTGGTCCTAACTGACGAATCATAGCAAACAAGTCCTTTTTGGCTCGTTCAAAGTAAGGAGGTGAACCTCTAAGAGTTTTCAAGAATCTGAAACCATCATCATGGTTTATTAAACTTTGTAAACCTTCTGTGGTTTTTAGGTCTCCAGCAGTAAGCATTCTGTTACCTATTTTGTTTTTTCGGAGTGCAATCTGCGACTGACCAATCAAGAATTTCATTTGTAACTTCTTAGCTTTGAAGAATATATTTTCAACACACATGGCAGCTCGTCGATCAGATCTTCTTAACTCAGATTTACATATTTCACTATAGTAAACACTTCTTAACCTTTGTTTATCATCAGGTCTTTTTTGTCCAAGAAATATGCCTGGATATGCCATTTCTTCAGAATACTGATCTCTAAATATACTCTCTATACTCTATAAGTTTTTCTTTATTTTCACTGAAGTTATTTTCAACTTGCGTTATCTGATAACCTATACTTTTATGTAAGCAATCAGGATCAATTTCTGAATTTGTATTAGATATACCTTCACGTGAAAACTGATTTGATTCGTTATCAATTGAAAAGTTGATTGTGTTGACTTTAACACCTTTTAGTTCGAATGGAATGGGAGTATTTTGTTCAACAGTGCCAACGGTACAATGCAAATACAGAGAAAGATTCTCCAAACCTTCGATAGAAATTAAAACACAATAACCAAGGGCAGATGGCATACCATGCAAGTCTCGAGAATGAGAGTCAAAGACTTTAAAAACGCCAGGGAATGGCATTATGATTGCAACTGTGTTCATCCCAACCGTCAACAAACAACTGTTATAGTTTAATCTAAGAAATATTTGATTTAAAGCATGCTGTAGTGTCACAAACGGGTTGTTATTCTGCTCCATAAATAATGCTCCTGAATAGGAATCACTATACTGCAAGTGATAATTTTGATTTTCTATGTTTAGCAATTCAGGTACATCCGTTAATAGTAAATAGGTTTTGTTAATACTTCGACTAATTGTACTGTATAGGCTGTCTCCATACATTAATATAGAGTTGAGAGATGATGTGTCCCATATATTGACTGACTTTATTTGTTTATAAATAGTTGCACACAGTGACATGGCCACACACTGCTTTCCAGCATTTGACCCAAACAGTAAACCATCTCCTTGATTAAAGTCTGCATGTACTGTATATGAAGGATCGATTATATCATTTACAGTCCTAGGACCAGGATTTTCCTCAATATCGTTCGAAAATCTAAGTAATAATGGAACATGGACATGATAAGATATTTCTACACACCACATGCATTTTTTGCTCTTCTTTTTGCCACAATTGAATTCAACATATGAAGGCAAGTAAAATAAATTAAGACAAAGCAATATTAGTACTTCGTTGAAAAATCTGCCTTTAATCCTAAATATGCTGTTACGAGCTTCGATAAAATTTTTGTGGGATCCTATTTGTGAACGATATAATTCTATACTGACTCCCATGGTAATCAGAATTTGTGACAAAATTAGAAATTGGCGTAACAGTAATTTTACTTTTACTTCGAATTGCTTTTGTATTATTATTAATAGAATATTTGTATATTATCAATTATATGGCTTATGCAGTATATTAGTTATCTGCACGAAGAGATGGCTAGGTAAATTTTTATAACTACCCGCACAATGGCTGGGTTTAATTTGAATAACCTGCACAATGGCAAGGTTTAGATTTGATACGTGGCGTTTCACGTAAATAAACCTGATTATATAAATCAGTGTGAGCAACAATGGCTCCGTTTGCAATAAACTTTCTTTGAACGAAAGAATTTTTACTTGTGCTCAGATATTAAATTATAATAAACAAAATTTGAGAATAAAAGCAGTCAGCACTCAGCAGTGAATTATGTAGACTATATCACAAACTATATGATTAAAATGTCTACATGTCAAATGCTCGGGGAAACTGGAACATTACGCCTATGCACTATTATCCCCAGGGTAGGGGCCAGGGGATGGGCAAATGTATTGTATCCTAAAATCCACGAAAAATATTTAAAGCATGCATGCATTTGTGGATTTCTTATTGCTTTTATAGTTTCGCAACACTAAATCCTACTTTACTAAAATTAGCCAAACGGTATAGTATAATATAGGTAAGCCTTAGGTCAAACATATGCATCAAACCTCGGGTCAAACCAAGGCGAAAATCTCTCCATCACGCCGTGATCACGCGGCCTTTATTTGCACTGTATCACGTGGAATTTTCCTTTAAATTTCCCAGTAAATTTCCAGTCCCATAAATTAAACCGGTTTATCAGGATAGTTTACTCATTGTCTCTTTCGTAATAGGGCAAGGGCTGTGGCATGGGCTTCATGGGCGCTTAATTTGTAATAAATTTGTGGTTGATTGGTTGAATATAAATGGAGAATCCTGCTAACAGTTTAAAGGGTAAGCCTATTTAGCTTAACTTTATCGATAATTGTTCTTTTTCCTGCGACTGGACGGGCGGGGCGTTACGGGTTTGAAAGATAGCAATAAGCCTTTTATTAATTTGTATACTTGTGTTTTAAAGCCATAAAAAATTATTCTTGGAAAGATTTCAAATAAGCGAATAGAATAGAAATATTCCATTGATTTGACAATATGCTGATCTTTTCCAGGAGAAGAACTTATATGTTATGTGCACAATGTCACAGGAGTACAGAAGCCTGGAAACGTTCGTTACACCACGTGTCAACTCCAAACTGCGGAGGATGTGGCGGTAAAAGCAATATGTTTTTCCCCACAAAAGGTGCCTCCGTTGAAAACAGCGATGGAAAAGAAAAGCCCGTGAAAATCCGCAGATTTGAGTTTGACGACAAATTCCAAAATGTGGTGATAAAAAATTGCACAACAGTTTCGGGGTACCAAAAGTTGTTGCCATTTCCCTCCAAGAATTCTCTGAGGAATAAAGTGGTTCCAATCAAGATAGTAAAGTCGATGGTCCCTGGCCAGCTAGTTACCGTAAAGGCTAAAGTAATGAATCTTTCGGGAGAAAAGTTTGTGAAGACTGCTCAATACGGACCTCTCAGGAAAACAACTGGCACACTTATTGATCCAAGTGGGTCAATCAGTGTAACTTTTTGGGAAGATTTTGTCGATTCAGTAGAAAACAAGAAAACATACTTGCTTACAAATTTGAAGACGAAGAAAGATGGGTCTGGAGAATTGTGTGTGAATAACCCGAAAGAAGGATTTGATGTTAAAGAAGTCGATGATTTTTCTGAAGATCTTCCAGATGCTGAGCCTTCACTCCTAGATGTTGCCACCAAAGATATTAAGATTTCCATCATTGGAGTTAAATGCGTTAATAGTTATGATACATGTGCATCTTGTGGTGGAAAAGTAGAACACTCAGGAGGCTTAGTGAAATGCTTATTCTGCAAATTAAGTCAGAAAGCAAATCCAGAGAATAAAAAATGGTTTGCCCGTTTATTTGTACAAGATGTTGCTACAAAAGAAAAATTGTATCTCTCAGTGTTCCACAACGAACTTGCCCAAATTTGCGAAGCAAATAAAGAACAGATTTCCGGAATAACTGAAGAAATTGTACTTACATCAAATCTGCTTACATCAGAAGAGTTACACATTTCATATCGTATCAATGACGGTAAATTACTTAAATAAACTTTTAGAAGTCTGCACGCTAATATGAACTATATTGAGTATAGGTAAATTTGCTCTTTTTAATGGACTTCTGGTTGAAATTGTTCTGTTGGGTTTAGTTAAAACATTTTGTTCAAATTTCAGTGTTAATGATCATACAGGGTTGAAAAAATTAGGTAGTACTAACCTGAGTCAGGATTTAATATGAACTATATTGAGTATAGGTAAACTTGTTCTTTTTAATTCACTTCTGATTGAAATTGTTTTGTTGGGGTTTAGTTAGCATTTTGTTCAAGTTTCAGTGTTAATGATCATACAGGGTTGAGAAGATGAGGTAGTACTAACCTGAGTCAGGATTTAAATATTTTATATACATGCAGGGTGTATAAAAAAACCTAGAGTTCAGCATGCTGTATAATTTGAATACCTGAATATTATACAGAATTTGTAGATTATAAACAAAATTGAATCGAATATTATGATCAATCATATGACATGTTGAACGAAACCAAGTACCTTTTGGATAACTTGGCCTTTACTGTATTATAATATGTTATTCCATTGTGTTTACCCATGACCCATGCAATGCGTTCATGCAGAATAGTACTATCAGCTTCAAATTATAATTACAAAGTGAATTTCTCCATAAACCCTAAACTCTCGGTATTTTAATACACCCTTGTGTATCATTGTAACCGTACCAAATAAACATTTACAATAGTGCACTCAGCCTACATTGACTCAAATCTGTTAAAGTTGTTTTTTATATATACTAAATAAATATATAGCTTTATATTTGTTGAAATGGTTCTGTATTTACTTTGAGGCTGCATTTTGCTAAAAATATAATTGTTGACATTTGTATTACAAATGGTGTTATTATTGTTTTGTCTACTATTGGTTTGCTTTAATTTACATTTCAGACTTTTGTGTTAGTCGAGGTGTTAATATTGTCGAATATGTAAAAAATTTCATTCTCGATCCCTGACCATATTATTTTATAGTTTCTGAATGCTATGGGGATAATAATTTTCATGCAGACATGCGGTGTCTTACTATAAATATAAATAAATGGCTATACGGTACATTTCATGAATTCTTTGATTCTCCATCATGTCAACGCCCAACTGCATGTACATATTTTATATTAGTGATCTAACTGACCTTGTGAATTTTTTTATATTTCGCCGTTTATTAAATATAAATCTAACACCCGACAAAGTATTTCAAGACGGGTTTTTTTCAATCATTAATTGGTGTTTATATAGTATTTCGGTTTGCGATAATTCGCTTCGTAAATTACACAAAAATAATGTTGAGATTTTGTTTACTTATTGATAGACAAACTATAGAAATGTAAAATATAAATCTCCCGCCTCTTCGACTTCGTCTTCCGTATTCTCAAAATGTACTGAGTGAGTGATGAAAATGGCTTAAATTCCAGTTTTAAATTGCTTTCCAACTGAGCATATGAAGCATATGTCGACTGAAATTTAAACCGTTTACAAGAAATTGTTCGAAATATCTATAAAATGAATACAGCACAAACATTTACAGTTTTTTAATCGGACAGAACTGCAAATGCGAAGTAAAGTCTTTACCTTACCTTTCTTTAATGACGAGTTAAAGAAAGGAATAAAGCGATAAATCTGGTTTTTCAAAGCTTTTTCGCAGACGCCGACATCCCACCGCGTCGGCAAAATTGATTACGCCATAGTTAATAATATAGAAGACCATGATTACGCTAATTAATATTATAAACTCTGACGTCATTGATGCTACCGTACGGACATTTTACAGCTATAACATAGTGGTTAGCCAAGCGCATGCACGGCTACCCACAAAAACAGAAAAATTTTGTCAACTAAGAAGTACAGTGTGGTAAGTCAGAATACTATACTAAAGTCTTAAATGATAATAAGCAGAATCAGTTGACATTATGGAAATTCAGTCATATCATAGAAAAATTTTGTCAACTAAGAAGTACAGTGTGGTAAGTCAGAATACTATACTAAAGTCTTAAATGATAATAAGCAGAATCAGTTGACATTATGGAAATTCAGTCATATCATGTCTTCAATCGAAAGGAGTTATTTACTCTGATGCGAAAATGATGGCTACTGTTATGAACGAATACTTCGTGAATATTGGCATTAAGTTAGCTAACAAATTAAGATCTCTTGTTGTCGTGGCTACTAAAATTGCTAGTTCAACTTTGGCTTTCACTGATGAAATTTTAAGTTTAAACTGCAGCCAGTAAGTGAGAATTTTGTTTATAACCAACTTAAGCAGTTGAAAATAAGCAAAGCAATTGGGCTTGATGGGATTAGTCCACGTTTGCTTAAAGATTCTCCTGAAATTATAACACCTAGTATTACTCGGTTGTTCAATCGATCTCTGGCCAACAAAATTTTCCCTTTTGTATGGCAGAAGAGTAAAGTGTCCCCACTACTCAAAATGGGTCATCGGGGTGATTCTAACAACTACACCTGTCCTACCAGCACTTTGTACGATTATGGAGAAAATTGTCCATGCCCAATTATATAACTATCTTAACAGTAACAATACGTCAAAGCAATTTGGCTTTTGCCCCAAGCTTTTAACAGGTATTGCTCTATCACAACTTACAGACAGTGTTCTTAGAGGTTTGGATGCTGGTCGTTTTACGGGTGCCGTTTTTTTAGATCTTAATAGGGCTTTCTTCGACACCACTGACCACTCCATATTAATCAATAAGCTTCGCCTGTTTGGAATTGATGAAGATTCTCTTGCCTGTTTCATGATAATTTGCTATTTATACTTTGTTTAATTATGCTGATTTTGTATGGGGGGATAAGAATAATGTTTGTTTGATGAATCAGCTGCATGTTTTACAGAACAAGGCTGCTGAAACAGTGCTTGATGTACTTATGTATTCATCTGCTACTAAAAGAGGCTAAAAGAAATTCTCTAAAGAAATTGGGCTGGAAAACTCCAGATAAACACTGTTTATCCCACAGGCTTATAATGGCATCCATTCCATGGCCATATTGATGTTGATTTAGACGTTAAGTTTAATCACGATATTCATGACTATGATACTAGAAGATCTAACAATATCCGCCTACCGCTGACAAAGCTTAGTTGGGGAGATAAATTGATAGTCCCTCTGTTTTTAAACATAGTATTAGTTCTCAATTGAATTGTTAAAAACTGTTTTTATATTTGTAACTATTGCTGGTATATACTGTGATTCTTATTCTAATATACGTAATGTATTGTTGTAATTATTCAACAGGACCCCCCTGAAAACTACGTATGTGATGGGAGCTTCCTGTGTAAATATTACTCTAATAATTATAATAATAGTGGTTGATGTAGTTTATATGTTGAGATTCTTTATAAGGATTTTGAACGTCTAGCAACTTAGCAAAGAAACAACACAATGAGACATTTTTGTGGCATATAATTTGGGCAGGAAGCGCTCAAAAAAAGGTATAGAGGCTCTAATTAACCTAAGCTTTTCCTAGAGGAACAGGAAAACCTCTAAGTTGCAGAGGGTGTGAGCCAGCTCTGTGCATGTTGTTCAGTGAGTTGAGACCTGATGATCTAGGGACCACCATTAGTTATACTGAGACAGTAAGGGCACTCAAAATGCAACAGAGCATGCAAAAACTATAGGTTTTTCTCGAAGAACAGTGGACCTCTAGATAACAGGGGACCTCTAGATAACAGGGGAACAGGTGGACCCCTGTTCAGATCAGTCAGCTCGACTCAAATATTGTCTGACTGACCCATTGAGTCTCGAGGTCAGGTCATCAGGTCTCGTTTTTGACCAAAATGACCTTTACAAATGCACTTCACATGGTGAGGTGTTGTCCAGAAGGACAGCACTTCCTGCCATTAATGCGCTGCCTTCCGCCGAATTATAGTAGGCCTGTCTTTTGACAGCCAAGAGGGTCCACCCGAAAATGTCTTTAAGACACAATCTTGCAAAGGTGGCCAGCAATTGTGTGTATGTGCATCCTTGAACAAACAGATTCGAAGATATCGTGCAGTTGCCGTGGTGGCATGACAGAACAAAACATACGGCAGGCTATGAGTTTGCAGGAAGGATCCACATACACGCAAATAGGGGACTGGTATTATACAGAAAATAGCAGCTCCGATCCTGAAACTATAAGAGGCGTAGAGTTTTTCGGCTAGTCCTTGCCCTTGAAGTAGATAACATAGGTGCGCAATGTTAGGGTTATACGTGTAAGTGGGACACCTGATGTAAATTGGAACAGTGGACGAGTTGTTTGGCCAGACAATGACTGGAGTAGATATGTTTTCATAGCTCGAACTGGGCAGAGTTTATTAAGCGATGAGCCAATTGTTAAACGGCATCCATGACGAAAAGGAACGGTTTTGGAACGCTTGATCAAGACATCATAATATTCCGGGGCAATGACTCTGCATGCAAACTGAAGGATCCCAATAAAAGATTGAAGCTCTGTTAACTTACAGCAAGAGCGTTTTTGCCATTGCGCAAGAAGAGTCCTAGCCTGACTTAATTTGTCCTCGGGCAGGAGAGCCAGCATGTGGATGGAATCAAGAGTAATCCCAAGAAATTCGAAGGTTTGGGTAGGAGCAAAACTTTTCCCAGGTGCTATAGGGACATTAAGTTCAGTGAAAACACAACAACTTACACAGCTAAGTCAGGCATAAAGGATGGGGGGCAGCCTCAGCAATAAAGAAATCGCCCTAAGCATGTTAAAAATGTACGGTGCACTGCGAAGGCCGAAGGGAAGGACATGATCGCAAAAATACAGTCCCTGCCATTTCATGCCTAGGAGTTTCCAGTCATCGGGGTGCACTGGGATATTACGGAACACAGATTGAACATCGGTTTTGGCCATAAAACAGTTTGGGCCTAGTTCAAGAAGGATTCTCATAGCATCATCAATTCGGACGTACTGTGAAGAGTAATCTTTGGATGAAATATTTGCATTAACGCTAGTGGTTGATGATTTTGGATAGGAAAGGTGAAAAATGGTTCTCCATTTGGATGAATTCTTCTTAGGGACAAGGCCCAAGGGGTAGACCTGGAAGTTCGTAAATGGAGGGATAGTGAAGGGGCCAACTGTGTGGCCTTGTTTGACTTTGTTGAGCAGGTTTTCATCCACTATTTCCGGCAACATAAGGCCTGTTTTAAGATTAGGTGAAACGACGGGGTGACGGGGCCCCTTATACCCAATTTTAAAACCCGCCCTTAAAGCCGAACAGAGGGCAACGACAAATTCGCAATCTGGGTGGTTAGTTAGCATGGACTCCAGGAGATTAACGTTAATTGGTGTGACTGGTTTTAATCTATCAACAAACTCTTTACTTGTGTTTTCTGCGACGTGTCATCAGTTCTCGCAGAGCTGGTGTCAGCGTGTTCATGTGCCGCATGCCGTCCGCCACAGCCGGATCAATTACACCAATATTCGAAAGAACATGGGTTTGCTGAGCACGGGAGCCCCCCGTTAAAATTGCGGCAGAATCCTCGGTTGGAAAAATTGCTTGACTGGCCGCCTCCGGAGCTTGATGAGGAAAGAAGGCAAACATCAGACATGTGATCGGCGCCGCCACAGACAAAGCAGATAGTGCGCGAGACCTGTTAACTTATCTAGCCACAGCTGGAGATGACGTTCACCTCAATTGAGCGCTGGAAGTTTCGTGGTAAGCTTTCAAAAATCTATCTCGTATGCATACCAAGCCAAACCTTTTTGAAGCCTCTCGGATTATGCCCTGGTAGGCAAACAGCTGCGCAGCTTTGTGCGGAAATTTAGCGACAACAACTGAAGCGTAAATACTGAAGGCTTTTAGCCACTTATTGAGACTGTCGATTTTTGGACGCTTGAAGGGAAAGACCGTCAGGGGAGATTCAATTGGCCGTAACACAAGTTTGCATACGTTGTTCACATGCTAGATGCCAGAGTTCGTTCAGATTTTGGACTTTATAACTATTAACATGGCTGGGGTAAAGGCTGCCTTGTTCTATTGGGGCCTTGACCTTGCCCAGGCTAAAATTAGTGCATGCAATAACTATGACAGCTAGACCAGAGATGGTCCATATGTAGGATGAAATAGGACCTTCTAGAACATATTATGCCATTAAATGCAAATTTATAACTTCCTATAAATTTTATATTTAAATATGGGCAAATTTTGTTCAAATTTAACCAGCTTTGTTTAATAACTTTTGGGAAAGAATTTTTAACGTAAGAATACTGTTTTCTGGATTGGGAATCTCTTTTTTACTTATGTATCATGCATGGTTAAATATAGACAAATTTTGTTCAAACTTAACCAGCTTTGTTTAATAGCTTTTGGCTAAGCATTTTTTATAAAACAATATTGTTTACATGATTGGGGATCTCTTTTTTACTTATATATCAGGCATGGTTAAATATGGAAAAATTTTGTTCAAATTTAGCCAGCTGTATTTAATACCTTTCAGGAAATAATTTTAAACGTAACAATATTGTTTTTTGGATTGGGGAACTTTTTTACTTATATATCATGCATGGTTTAATATGGACAAATTTTGTCCAAATTTAACCAGCTTCGTTCAACAGCTTTCGGGAAAGAATTTTTTAACATAACAATACTGTTTTCTGGATTGGGGAACTCTTTTTTACTTATATGTCATGCATGGATAACCCAAAATTTTTTAACTTAAAATGTTTGTCTGCTTACAAAATAAAGTGCGTTTTTAATACCTTTATTTTGTTCTTATAGTGCGCTTCAAGTGAGGTCAGTTTTTTGGGTTTGGTCATTATCTGAGAGCCCTGTTTACACTACATTCAATTTAATGGGTATGTAGCAGCTTTCAGCTCGATTAAGCAAGAACAATAACAGGAACCTTTAGTAATTAGCGGTTAATATGATGCGGTAGCAAGTTCTGATTTGAAGCATGCAAACTTTGCGTACATCACCTCTCTCACTCAGTTGGTTACGTGCATTCGTCAAGCACAGTCACATTTAAAATTCGTGTCGTAAAGTACAAAATAAGGTACTCGTTTATAAGTATTTCATAGTCGCACTAATAGTGGATATCGCAGTTTGCGCATCGCCTTGACAAGCAGGACTGTTATATAATCATATTGACCCACCCAAAATAGCAAATTTATTATCTATACTCACATCGCCATTCTATAGACTATATAGTAGCCCCTTACACTCCGCACAAAATCTTATGAAATCGAAGTTCAGCCCAGTTATCTAAGCAATCAAAATTGTTATGATTATATAGAAAATTTTTACTTTTAGCTGTCCCAGTGAACATATTTATACAGCGATTGTAACAATCATACTGAAACCAGGCTTTTGAAAGCCATCTTTAATTAACTTGTCTACTTTTTATACATGCACTCTGTAGTGTGGAAGTTCCACAATGAAGAACACCTTGAAGCCGCATACTGTTCCCGTGGTCTGCACAAACCTTGACACATTGGAAAAAAGTATGTATGTTGATACAGTGTAATACTCCATATATGTGAGTATATAGTCTTCAAATTATTGCTGCCGCAGCGAGGTCGCCTGAGCGACCGAGCAAGGCAGCAGTCCTAAATTTGAAATAGCGTGCGAAATCTTGATTCTTGTCAAGAGCGATGCATTGCGGTCACATTTTTTGCAGTTCTTTTTTCAACCATAATGCATTTCGGTTTTTTGAATAAAACCTTCGTGGTCGCAATTGTTTGCTCTCTATTTATCCCCTTGTCAAACATTTACACAATTATACTCGTGTGGTAAACATGCAGTCGTATTCTTTTAGATCGTAATACACTGGCGTCGTCTGGACACTGGAGTTTAACTTTAGGTGAGTTTTTTAGGTTCTATTATTGATCAACTTATAAGTTATTTTAATATACTTTGGATTTACTGTGAATTTAAAATATTTCGTTTTACTTCGTATTTTACTTAGTGTATAAGCGCGCTGTAACATAAATTCACACGCGCTTAAGCATATTAAAAAAAATCGACCTCGTGTAGTTGTTTGTGTGGTGTTGCTGCCGCTGTTGCTGTCCGGCACTATTTGCATTTTGCGATGCTATCAGGATTTTTTATCTAAAGCCTATTTTCGATGTACTTCTATGTCTACGAGTTAAATATAAGTTATTGATCCATATTTCACGAGTTGAAAGTTTACTATATACTGTAGAGAGGGTTTTGTTCAACTACGGCTCTACTTATACTTTAAACACAAATATTTTATTCTATAGTCGTTCGTATTTTACTTTGTGTATCTGTATATTGCGCGCTTTACTTACATCAAGAAATTCGACCTCGTGTTAGTTGTGTAGTTGTTTGTGTGGCCTTGCTGCCGTGTATGCATGCACAAAAGCTTTTAATTTCACGTTTTCATTCTGCATTGCCCATTCAGGATTATCTTTTTATAAAGCTTTTATCTTAGTTATATTTTTTACTCAAACTATTTTGTTAGTCATGGGCGTGTATAAGCGCGCTGTATAATGCGCGATTTATAGACTTGTGAAGAAATTCGACCTCCTGTTGTTGTTTGTGACATTGCTGCCGTGTACACAGAAGCTTTCAATTTCCGCCATTTGTATTCTACTTTGCCGACAGGATCCTTTATAAAGACTACCAAAAGTTATTTTTGACACAGTTTGATCCTAAGCTATTCGCCGCTTTAGGTTTTTGATATACTGGCAGAACGTTTCAACGAGAACGTACTATATAAAAAAGGGTGAGTTTTTTTAAGCTACCTCGTGTTAGTCGTGTTGTTGTTTGTGTCAAGAAATTCGACCTCGTGTTAGTCGTGTAGTTGTTTGTGTGGCCTTGCTGCCGCGTATGTATGCACTGGCGAAAGTTTTTAATTTCACGTTTTCATTCTGCATTGCCCATTCAGGATTATCTTTTTATAAAGCCTTAGTTATGCTTTTTACTCAAAAATATTTTGTTAGTCATGGTACTTGGTACTTTGTATAACCGCGCTGTATGTTGCGCGCTTTTCATTCAGATTATCTTTTTGTAAAGCCGTTATCTTATTTATACTTTTAACTCAAAAATGTTTGTTAGTCATGGTACTTGATACTTTACTGCGTGTATAAGCGCGCTGTATAATGCGCACTTTATAGACTTGTGAAGAAATTCGACCTCGTGTTGTTGTTTGTGACATTGCTGCCGTCTACACAGAAGCTTTCAAATTCTGCCCATTTGTATTCTACTTTGCCGACAGGATCTTTTATAAAGACCTCAAAAAGTTATTTTTGACACAGTTTAATCATAAGTTATTAACCGTTTTAGGTTTTAATATACTGGCAGAACATATCAACGAGAGCATACTACATAAAAAAGGGTGAGTTTTTTAACCGTTTGTTCTCGTGCAGTTCAAGTTATTTAAACTTTTAGCGCTGCATAAGCATGCTTTATAAATGCGCTTTGTTATATGATTCAGTAAATCAGTTTTGACAGCAGATGTAGAGCACGGTGCTTGCACTTTCTTATTCTTATGGTTATACATCCATGGATCTGGACTGAATTATTTTAGTTTCATCTAATCATTAACTTTTTAAGTTATTTTTGACACAGTTTAATTGTAAGTTATTCACCGTTTTATAGGTTTTAATAGCTCGCAGAACGTGTCAACCAGAGCATACTACATAAAAAAGGGTGAATTTTTTAACCTTTTGTTCTAGTGCAGGTCAAGTTATTTAAACTTTTAGCGCTGCATAAGCATGCTTTATAAACGCGCTTTGTTATATGATTCAGTAAATCGGTTTTGACAGCAGATGTAGAGCAAGGTGCTCGCACTTTCTTTTTTTTATGGTTATACATCCATTATCTGGTATTGAATTGTTTAGTTTCATCTAACATTAACTTTTTAAGGACTGCTTTTTTCGTTCTTGTTATAATACTAGTTAACCAGTTTGAGAGATTTTCAGGTTTATTAAGGCGTGCAATTTCTTAATTTAAATTATATATCCATTGTCTTGTAACTCTTGTTACCCAGGCCACTGTGGTAGATTCTGTGGTAGTCGAGTCTAGGTTTTGCGTTAATTATTTTTTGGGGGGGTCGCAGGCTTAGTCTTCAGCGCGGACAGTCGCTACAGTGTATTTTAAGTGTATTCACATTTTATAGCCCGAGTTAACGCCTACAGGGCGTCTTGTTTTGAGTAGAAATTATTTCATTTGTCTGTAAACTATTTTAAAAGTAACTGTGTGACAATGATACTTTGAAAAGTTCACATTTATACTTGAGTTACATCATTTCAGATTTGTAGTTTAAATAATAAAGTAGTTTGGTGCATCTGCGCCACGTTTTATGCGGTTACACTGCTGTAGCCTCGTTTACACCAAATATTTTCGGCTATTAAGTAGCCTCAATTACAAACTGATATACATGTGATGAAATGAAATAATTGTATGAATTTGTGATAAGTGATAAAGTTATTAAAGAAAAATGAAAAACGAAATTAGTGGTGGACACAAGTTAATATTTATTCCACCAACTACATGTTTTCAACAAAACATGTGTGAGACTTTAAGTTTGCCTCTAACACATGAGCATAAACCTTATTTGACTAAAAATCTAGGAACACCAATAAAAATACAAAGACGGGCACATGGGGTACTGATGTTGAAATTTTTACTGCCTCATCACTACTGAGTACAGATATTTATGTTTATACTAAAGTAGGAGAAATTTTTAAATGGCAGAAATCTTCTGAATCCATGCTGAGTGGTTTTAAACCTAGAAATACTTGTGCAATTTATTTGCAACATACCAAAGGTGTGCATTATGATGTTGTGCTTGATGTTTGTGAAGACATGCCAAAAAAAACTTTTAAAGATGTCTCTTTTGCTGTTGGTAAGAAAAGGAAATATTTTTCAGCACCTTTACATCAAGGTGTAAGCAAAAAGTTGCTGAAGAAAAAAAGATTGAAAATGATTATGATATTGATTGTGGGTTGGTTCAAAATAATAAAGTTGGTTTTACTTTTCAACCAATTAATGATTCAGCTCAAACATTCTTATGCTCTTTAGTAAACTTGCCTTTGATACGTAAAAGATCTTATTCTTTCTGTGAGAAAGAGGTATTTCTTAGTAGACCAACAAAAATTCAAAGAATATTAGGAGATGGAAATTGTTTGTTTCGTGCTTTGTCCTATGCAATAACTGGTTGGCAACGCCATCACAGTTCACTAAGACAACAAGTGCTTGACCATATGAAAAATATTGAAGCATTGCTGTTACCACATATGAATATGCCATTGAGATTATACTTAGATTCAAGTGGAATGGCAAATACAGGCACATGGGGTACTGATGTTGAAATTTTTACTGCCTCATCACTACTGAGTACAGATATTTATTTTTATACTAAAGTAGGAAAAATTTTTAAATGGCAGAAATTTTCTGAATCCATGCTGAGTGGTTCTAAACCTAGAAATACTTGTGCAATTTATTTGCAACATACCAAAGGTGTGCATTATGATGTTGTGCTTGATGTCTGTAGGAATGGCCATGGTCAATTACCAGAGAACATACTTTTTCAGTCACCAGAAAATGTAGTACATGACACCAGTAATCAAAATTATAGTGACTTAGGTGAATCAAATTTAGAAAAGAACATACTTTTTCCGTCACCAGAAAATGTAGTACATGACACCAGTAATCAAACTTATAGTGACTTAGCTGAATCAAATATACAAAACCCAGACCTTTTTAAAAATGATAACCACATTTTCAAAAAAGAGAAAGACAAAAGCAAAGATATTCCATTAGAGAGAAATAGAAATCTAGAAATTTCTGAAGGCAAAATTGTGGGTATGACTTGGAGGATAATTTACAAGCTGCTAGTTGTGTTCTTATTGATGAAAGTTGTAGCATAAATTTAGACTCCTGTAAAATAGGTTTCAACTTCAATCAGAATGGCAAGAAAAATAATGCTTTGTTTCATAAATCAATCAACTATGTCATTTATCAGTGCAAAATATGCCTGGAGGCTTGGCCACTGAAAACAAAAATAAAATCGCATCCACCTATATTTGTTCTCATTGCTCAAAGGATAAAACAACCGAAAAAAAGTTTTCTGAAAGAAATTTCATGATACCTTCAAGTGTACCTGTAGAATTGCAAAATTTGACCCAAATTGAGGAAATGCTTATTGCTCGTGCATTACCAGTCATGAAAGTTTTTGTCAACGGAGGGGGTCAGAGGGGCTACAGTGGCCATTGTATCAACTTGCCACAAAATGTTTCTGAAATTGTTCAATCTCTTCCAAGGTGTCCAAGAGATATTCCTTTAATAGTTATTACAATGAAGTCTAATAATAATAATACTTTTAAGGATGTACATGTTTGAGGACAAAAAGTTGAAAAGGCATTGCATTGGTTGATTAAAAACAACCCTTTGTATCATCGTGTTACAATAGACAAGGAAGTACTTAATGTATTACCATGTAATGGCATTCCAAATGACATTAAACAAATACAAACAGTGGATGAAAAACCTGATTCCAGAAATGAACAAGTGCATAATAATTTTGACGAATTTAATGTAGAGAGAGTATATAACCATGAAACACCAAGCAGTAGTTTTCTTCCTGTTAGTGAAAATGGAAAATTAGAACATGATGCAATTATAGGCTGTTTAAAGACACATAAGATTGACTGGCCATCAGTAGGAAATCAACCATTGAATGAGTATACAACACCATTTCTTGCCACTATGGCATTTCCAACATTGTTTCCTGATAGCAAAGGTGATCCAACAAATCCAGGATTACTGCATGATATCACCTTCTTAAGGAAGGTGCAACATCTTATTAAATTTGAAGAAAAAAATTATCAAGAGTGGGTATATAGATTTGCCTCACATCCAAGGTTTTCTTATTGGGCACTTAATATTATTCAATAAAAAGAACATTACAGCAATCATCAATTTTTCTTAAACAAAATCCTATTGAAGCTCATTTAACCATTGATCAATTGCGTGACATGGCATTTTCAGTTGAGTCAAAGACTTTTATGGCAAAGTTGTCGAGATATGTCAGTAACATAACTGGTAGCCCTTCGTATTGGTTCAAAATTCAAGAGGATTTAAAAGCAATTCTTTCCAAAACGGGAGCTCTAACTATATTTTTCACATTTTCAGCTGCTGATATGCACTGGCCTGAACTTCATTCACTTTTTAGTTCAAACCCTAACACCCTGTCTTCACAGCAGAAAAGAAAAAATGTAATTGACAATCCCCATATTGTTGACTGATATTTTACAAAAAAAATTAGAAACTTTTATCAAATATTGGTCATATGACACACTTGGCGCTGAGTGGCATTGGTATCGTTATGAGTTTCAAGCTAGGGGTAGTATACATTGTCATGGAATGGCTAAATAAAAAACTGACCCAGGCCTCTGCAAGCTCACTGAAATAGCTTTAAAAGGGTTTTGTGCTCAGCGATGTGGGAATAGTTTAAACAGTGCAAGCGTTTTACATATGCAAGAGGGTGAAAAAGCATCAAGAATTGTGTGTGACTATGTTGATGATTTAGTTTCTACTTGGAATCCAAATTTACCTAATGAAGGAAATTGGCAAAAACCCTCAAGTCATCCATGCAGTAAACCGTACAATAACATTAGTGATAATGAGATGAATAATGACTATATTGACCTTCTAAATACCGTCCAATGACATACACATTGTAGCACAAAGTATTGCCTTCAACATTCAAAGAATTCAAAAGAACTCAAATGTCGTTTTAACTATCCCATTGACTGCTCTGATAAAACAGATCTAATATTTGAACAAATACATACCAAAAACAATAATGTTGATTTTAAAGCAAAGCTTATAACAAAACGAAATGACGAAAGGCTAAATAACCATCAACAAATTCAATTGCAGGGCTGGAGAGCAAATTGTGACATACAAGTCATACTTGATCACCATGCATGCATTGAGTATCTTTCTAAATATGCAGCCAAAGGCGAATCCAGATCATCGTCAGTTGATGATGCTTTCAACAAAGTTATTAATAGTGTAAATCTTGATATTGATTCAGCTAAGGCTGTGAAAAAGATCATGATAAGACTCTTGGAGAACGAGATATAGGGGCCCAAGAAACAATGCATTTACTTTTATCATTAAAACTACATACTTCAAGTTTTAATGTTATACCTGTCAATTTAAATCCATCAAGAAAAGTAAATACAAAATTACAAGATTCTCAGTATTGTACAAAGGACTCCCTTTTGGATGTGTATGCAAAGCGGGGTGTCTATCAAAATGACCATCCGAACATACTTAGTATCAATTTTTTTGACTTTGTACGACAATACAAAGTTGTTAACAAAAAGCTTCAGAATCAAGTACCTAACATTGTTCCGCGATTTTTCCCCATTTATTCTGCTAATCCTAAGGGTAAGAATTACAGTCTGCATTGCAGGTATCAGTTGTTAAAATACAAGCCCTGGAAGAACTCATTTAATGATGCATGGGGTAGTGAAGACCCTTCTGAAAAATATACATTTCTGCTTGGCATGAGTTTTTAAATACATCTTTTGCAAAAAAACATGTTCCTAACTGGGCAGAAAAGCTAGAAAATGGCATAGAATCTGCTGTTAAAATTTCTGCTGAAATAATTGCTAATGAACGCCATGATGAAGAAGACTGGATGATGATATCTCGTCTTCACAATGATAGTACGCCTAGCAATGGCAAAATTGTTCATCTTGATCAATACAATTGGTGTTTAGATAGGGCTAGATATACTGAACAACAAATAGCTCAAATGCCAAAATGGATTGATACAGAAAAGAAAGAAAATTCTATCCATTCACCTCATGTACCAATTGACACAACTTCATTTAGTCAGGAACAGAGCCTTGCATACAATATAGTTGTTAATCATTCAGCTTCCAAATCAAAAGAACCACTTCTTTTGATTGTCACTGGAGTTGCAGGAACTGGTAAAAGTTACCTTATAAATGCTTTACGAAACTACCTTAGAGAAAAATGTTCTGTGACGGCAACTACCGGAAAAGCGTCTTATGCTATAAATGGTATAACAATTCACTCGCTTTTAAGACTCCCTATTGCACAAAGCAGTCAAAAGGATTTGTCTGGCCAATGCCTTCTTCACTTGCAAAATAATTTAGCGAACATTCAGTATATTATTATTGACGAATACTCCATGCTAGGTCAGATCACCATGGGTTGGATTGACAGAAGGTGTCGACAAATAACAGGTTTACAAAAAAATCTTTGGTGGCATGTCAATAATTTTGTTAGGTGACCCTGGTCAGTTGCCACCAGTAGGTGACAAACCATTGTATCACTCTAAACCGTCATCTGACATAGGAAAACAGGGTTATCTTGCCTATCTTTTTTTTACGAATGTAATTGCTTTGAAAGTAAATCAAAGAGTGAGAGGGGAAGATTCAGAACAAACATCATTTCGTGAACTTTTAGGCAGGTTACGGATTGGTGAGTCAAATATTTCAGATTGGAAACAGTTACTTGATAGACAACCTAGTTCTGTTCTAAACATTGACGAATTCGAAGATGCCATCAGGTTATATTATTGTAATAAACAAGTTGCCGAATATAATTATAATAAACTTAAGCAAATGAAGCGGCCTATAGCGGAAATAAATGCTCGACACTCAGGTAGTGAGGCCAAACATATAAGTCCACAACAACTTTTCGGCTTGCAACCATGTCTTTATATTTCAAAAGGTGCTAAGGTAATGTTGACAATGAATTTGTGGTCCTCCGTCGGCCTATGTAATGGGTCAACCGGTACAGTTGTAGACATAATTTACGCTGATAATCAACTACCACCTGACTTGCCCGTTGCTGTAATCGTTCGCTTTGATAATTACATTGGACCGTCCTTTGGAAACATGTGTTCCTATCGTCCCCGTTACGGCAAGTTATAACAGCAGTAGTGGAATCAACGAAAGACAGCAAATACCTTTAACTCTTGCATGGGCTCTTACTATACACAAAAGTCAGGGGATGACGTTAAAAAAAGCTTGGGTTGATATTGGTCCGAAAGAGTCTGCACTTGGAATTTCGTATGTAGCTATAAGTAGGGTTCGTAATATATCCTCATTAGTTATTGAACCTACCAGCTTTAAAAGACTTAGTGCTATTAAGGATTCACAAACACTAAAATTTAGGGTAATGGAAGAAAAGCGCCTGAATGAAATTGCTAAGAAAACGATAAGTGCGCATGTGTGATAAAATAAGATTGTAATTGTCTTCTTTATGGCGTGAATAGGGCCATAACGTTCCAGTTTTTAAATTGGATTGTGACAATGGGTTTTGAAGTTCACAAACTATCATAGTTATTACTAACTAATTTGTCACATCTTCAAGTCTTGCTTTCAGTGATGCCTGCTTTTTTCTCTCTGTTTTATGATCAACCTAACGTGTACACGTTTTATTCTATTTAGCCAAATTATGGAATGCTCTCAAAATAAAGGTAAGCATATACATGATGTTTACTAGAATACTCAATAGGCTACAGTGTAATTATTCAGTGAAAGGTTACTATATTCTGCATATTTTTCATTGGATCATGAGGGTGACAACCTTATGAACGATTTTAACTTGGACGAAAGTAAGATCAACATTTTGCATATCACTTTAAGCATAATGACATTTTCTTAAGTACTAGTAAACCTCTTTAGAATACCTTCTTGAAACTGATAAAAAAATGAAGGATGTCATATCTTTGGCCGAAAATCAAGGTATGACCAATAGTTTCGCGCAACATTTGTTGCAGCGTTAAAAGGCTTAAAGCTCGTATTCTAAAAGTTCACTTATACTTATTGACTGGAGTTCAGTTTAATCTGAGCGTCTCTTGAGTTTCAGTGTATCATTACTGTTTTTGGATAGCTGCAAAGCTTTACATGCATGCTGTTCAAATTAAATTAGTTCAGTTTGTGCGTACACCATGTATTTAATATTCATTTATCTACTCAAGTAAATTTAGATACCATTAACATGTATTAAACTGTAAAAATTCATGCGAATCTTCATCGTTTTTAGATAAAACAAAAAACAAATCCAAGAAATCCAACCAGAAGCCAGTTGTTCACCTTGATGGAGGTACTAAGTGCATTCTTGTAACAGAAATAAGTTAAGATAATTGTTACGCTACCTATAAAAGCTATAAGAAATATGTGAAAGACTAATGAATTTTCACAACAACCTCAGGAATTTGAATTCAATGACCAAAATTACGATATGCACTGCAACAGTGGTTTGCTCAAAACAAAAATTTTCACTGTCACTCACATTGTATTATTTAGTACTAAACGTTACTTGTGTTTTCATTTCAGATACTCCAATTTTGGCTTATATACACAACTTAAGCCTGTTAAAAAGCAGTCAGCGTAATAATCTATACTTTGATTTAACGCTACAAACAAGCCAAGGATTTTACCGAACAGTATGTTTCTCGCCTGAGAAGCACTCAAATTGCAAATCAAAGTCCGAGTCGTCTTCGCCACTAAAGTTGTCAAAATATCAAGTGAAAAGAAACACTTTCACGAATGAAGACGAAATATTCATTAATAAAAGAACAAAGTTGGATGAACCACAGGAAGATGAAATTAACTTCGACATACAGTTTCCGTCGAAATCGAGTGAAAGTGCAACTGGTCTTGCTGCTGTGAATGTTAAAGACGTCCAAGCCACCACCAACTTCATGTTAGTTACTCTCTCTCACTGGTAGAGTAACTTTTCAGTGTTTTGAAGAAACCATTCTCAAGAACGGAAAGACCCTGCGGAAGCAAGAAGCGGTCTTCACCGATAATACTGCGTCAATTAGACTCGTCTTGTGGGAGCAAGATATTAATAAAGTTGAGTCTGGTTCTTTTTACAAACTCTCGAACACTGTCGTTAGAGAGTATGAAAATGAAAAGTATTTAATTCTGAACAAAAAATCCAAAATCAAGAGCACAGTTGCAAAAATTGAAAGACAAGACGACGTCACTGGGCACAGATCCTTAAAGTCGGTTGAATGTCCAGCAGAAGGTGTTGTATCTCTCAAGAGGTTTTTGTCCTGAAAAATGCCACGTGAAAGTTGCTGCGTTAGCGAATAAACCAATTGTTAAATGCAGCGAATGCGGTTTAACACAATTAAAGAAGAAATGCAAGGAAAGATTCCTCGCGAATGTGCTATTTCAGGATGGCACATCCACAACCACCCTGTTGCTGTTTGACGACAAACTACAGCAACTATTCAACATATACAAAGAACAAAACACTTGCGATACCGAGTTTGAGGGAATTTACGACAATTTCCTCATGGAAATTCTGTTAACTGTTGAGGCAAAAGTACTTTTTAACAACAAAAGAAATGTTGTCTCCATAGAGAAGCTTTCTACTTAGAACATATATACAGGGTGTATCAAAAAAAATGTCCCAAATGTAAAATTTCCGTTTTTCAGGATATTTTGCAGAATTTGGCAAATTTTTGTGTCCCTAGAGATAGTTAAGACTTATCTGGTATACTTAGGCCAAGTTTGGTTTTTCATTAACAAAGTTATGTTACCGGGGGGGTGGTTCCTTTCCACTGATATTTAGAGGGCTTGCGCGCAAAAATGTGAAGCTGAAATTGAGATATTATTTAGCTATCTAAAAGTAGGAAAGCTTTTTAATAAACTGTCAAAGTTTCAAGAAAAATAATGCATACTGGGAGCAACGCGCGACCCCTAAAGGTGACAAATATTTCATTGCGCACAGTGGATTAAATGCATCGTTGATTTTAGCGTGACTGATCTCATGTAAGGCTGGGCAAATGAATAAATTAAAGTGAGAAACTGAACACAAAAACAAAGTGATTTATTCGTGATGTTAATCCTCAGCATGTCCACCATTCCATTCTAAGAAAACTGTGGCTTGTCTGAGCATACTAAACACTGAACAGCGAACCATTTGTCTGTCCATTCGCCTAGATTTGCCGGTGGTAGCGTAGGCGATTTGCAAGAAAGAATTTCGAACGAAATGGATAATAGGAGGCAGGACAGACAAATGTGGTTTGCCGTTCAGTGTTTACCATGCTCAGACGAGCCGCAGTTTGCTTGGAAAGAAATGGTGGAAATGTTGAGGATTAATATCAAGAATAAAAATCTTGTTATTAAATCGCTTCGTCTTCTTGTTCAGTTTCTCGCTTTAATTTATTCATTTGCCCAGCCTTGCATGAGATCGGTCACGCTAAAATCAATCATGCATTTAATCCACTGCACGCAATGAAATATTTGTCACTTTTAGGGGTCGCGCGTTGCTCCCAGTTTGCATTATTTTTCCTGAAACTTTGACAGTTTATTAAAAAGCTTTCCTACTTTTAGACAGCTAAATAATATCTCAATTTCAGCTTCACATTTTTGCACGCAAGCCCTCTCAATATCAGTGGAAAGGAACCACCCCCCCGGTAACATAATTTTGTTAATGAAAAACCAAACTTGGCCTAGGTATACCAGATAAGTCTTAACTATCTCTAGGAACACAAAAATTTGCCAAATTCTGCAAAATATCCTGGAAAACGGAAATTTTACATTTGGGACATTTTTTTTGATACACCCTGTATATACAGCATGCTTATATAAACTATACTCTTTGACAGTCAACATTAGATTGTGCATGACTTTGTAACTGAAAACACTTGTAGAAGTTTTTTTATCTTTGTTCTGTTATCTTCGTTCTGACATTTTAAAATTCCACAGAAACGCTCTTTAGTGTAAATATTTTTTCTATGAATATTCTCCAATGCCTGACTATTTAACCATTTATATAAATTATTTTACGCAGAAACACTAAATATAACTGTGTTGTTGTTTTTCAAGATTATGTGGCAAACTGTAAACGTACCTTTACCCTTTAGTTTGGTATTAAGCAGATTTAGACAGACCTTACGGTCGTCAAATGTCAACTCAAGAATGACGTTCTATCTCCATGCAAGGATACGTCTTTGGCGTCTATATAAATCTGCTTAACATAATGATAAGTACAATTCTGTGACAACTCTGTGTTTTGCCATTGAAGGCAGCATTACTACCCTTTGGGTAACCTAGTTTAGTGGTATACACGATCCTTTGGGTTAATGCCAAAATAGTTCTAAGATGAACACAATTCTTCATTATATGTCAGTCAGGTGGCTTTCACTATGAGGTCGGTTTTACTATACTTTTTGGAGTACTTGAAGTTAAAAACCAAATGCTAACATTTTACATACATGACTGAACTAAACGTATAGCTATCATTCATATAGGATTAACTCTCGGTGGTTGCGAATTGAATATAAAGCACCTTCGCCAAAGCTAACTGGAAAGGATAAAGTCTTAGCTGAGATGAATGTTAAAGGAGCTATGAACAAACAAGCACAAAAGCATTTGCGTTGTGACTACCTGTATGCATAACAATCTCGAAGAATGCACAGAAAACGACACTTACTTTACTATTCTGGAAGAGCTAGAGGAAGAAATAGAAAAAAGGGATCAAACGTACGATGGGACTTCTGCTTTTCTCTGCCAAAAAGGTAAATATAGTATGTAGTATGTAATACTGAAGTATGTACGGATTAAATAGCCTCATAAATGACTATCACTACTGTGTCAGTGTATGCGAGTGAAAATGCAGACTTGGGGCGAGTTAAGATGGCGGACGTCAAAATAATATGCTCAGACTAATTTTCAAATTTATTGTATACTGTGTAAATTTTTGTTTTTGTTGTTTGCTTTTGTTGTATAAATATGGTTCAAACTATATCAATCTCAAGAAAGAATCTGGAGGCTATTTTTGACGCTAAATTAAAGCCAATCGGTGACACAGTTGCTGAGATGAATGACTCTATGGAATTTTTGAACATAAGTTTTGAAGAGGTAAAAAGCAAAGTCAACAATCTCGAAAATAAAGTCGATGAAGTTGCCAAAGAAAATGATTTCCTAAAGCAAGAATCGTTAAGGCTTTCAAAATCAAAAGAAAATGCAAAGTTGGTGAATGTGACAAATATCTTATTGAAAGAGATAAATGATATTCAACAATATCAGCGACGTGATTGTTGTGAAATATCAGGTCTACTGGTTCTACTTGGGGAAAATACTAACGACTTAGTTATAAAAGTTGGTCTAATGATGCATCTGGAATTGACTGATGGGGACATATCAGTGTCTCATTGATTGTCAAAAAATGAGATTTCTTATAGTTCACGGGTTAGTGAAGGCATATCTCCAAGTGGTCGCAAAATTGACCCGGCTAATCAATATCCTAAAATTATTGTGAAATTCGTTAGACGAGATACCAAGGAACGTTTCTATAGAAGTCGGAAAAAGCTTGCTGGGAAAACTACTAAAGACATTAACTTGGCAGAATTTCGAACAATAATATCTATATCTCAGAAAGTCTAACAGCAAAGAATAAGGCATTATTTAAAGAGTGCTTGAAATTTTGACATGGCCATCGATTCAAGTAAATCTGTACTAATCAGGGGCGAATTTACCTAAGACGTGATAGCGATTCTCCATCCAAGATTATCTATTGCCAAGCAGATCTGGAAGAACTCAAGAGATAAGTATAGTTCACAATAGTATTGATTCTGCCACTAATTGAGGCTATCTTTGCTCAAAAAGATATGCAAATGACTCTTTTTGCTGATTTACCTAGCCTAGAACTTGCCTCTTTTCTGAATGATGTTTCAAATTTTGCTGGGTCTGTTGTAGATGTAGACAATAACTTATTTGATAATATAAATTTTGACTACTTTACTCCTCATGAATTTCATAAGTGATGTCTTTGTTAGGAATGCAATTTCAAGAAACCCTTTTTCTATTATTCACTGTAATATTAGAAGCATTTCAGCTGTTAACCTTGTTGGCTGACCTGCAGCATTAATTTTAGCGTAATAGGTTTATCTGAAACTATGATAAAAGTAAATAGATAAAAGTAAATAATCAATTGATTAATACTGCTATCCCAGGTTACACTTTTCTTTCCCAGCCAACAGTTCATGAAGCTGGTGGAGTGGGGTTATATATCAGAGAAGATATACAATTCCATTTAAGGGATGATTTAAGTGTTACAACAGATGACTATGAATGTTTATGGATAAAAATTCACCGTAAAACCTGTAATATGGTATGTGCTGTGATTTATAGGCATCCAAATGGCATTTTAGATAAGTTTACTGATTACCTTTATTCAGCTATTGATAAAATCTCTAATGAATCTAAACTTTGCCTATTGTCTGATGATTATAATTTGAATTTGAATGTACTAAATTTTTAATCTTATAATACAACAGGTGACTTCATAAACACGTTGGCTTCTTATTGTTTTCAACCACTTGAACCATCAAACCTACTAGAATTACAGACCATTCTGTGACATTGATTGATAACATATTTTCTAATTCCCTTGAACATGAGGTTCTTAGTGGAAATATGCTGTGTGATTTGACTGATCATCTTCCAAATTTTGTGATTATTAATGATCTGTTATGTTCCACATACTGTGGTGCTACTTACAAAAGACATTATTCTCAAATGAATGAAGAAAGTTTGGTTGCTGAAGTGCAGTGCATTGATTGGGATGAGACATTTGCAAATGCACAAGATATTAACTCTGCACAAGATATTAGTTTTTGAGATATTTCACGCAAAAATTTAATGATATATAGTGGCAAGAGCATTGCACCGGCATTGCAAAAGCGTAGGTTCGATTCCTGCCGGAGGACCTATAGTTGACTCATTTTTCCATCAACTGTTCCTGGCTTGAATTTGAAGTGTGTATAATACCACTCGAAATTAAGACCCTTTAAAAATCTCTCAGAAATAGTTTTGCATTGTTTCCTGTTATAACAAGTGAAATTGAAGAAGAAATTGAAAACTTAAATGCTTCTAAATCAAATGATCCTTTCAATATCTCCACTAAATTGCTTGTAATCCTGAAAATCGTTTGTCTGCTCCATTGGCATTCCTATTTAATTATTCTTTTACTGTCGGTGAGGCCTTAAAAAGTTTTAAAATAGCTAAGATAATCCCCATATACAAAAAAGGAAGTAAAGTTACAATGTCCAATTATCGTCATATCTCCTTACTATTGATTTTTAATAAAATTATGGAAAAATTATTGTACAATAGATTAATTGATTATTTTCAGAAAAATAGTGTTTTCTTCAACGGTCAATTTGGATTCCGTGCTAACCATTCAACTAAGCAAGCAATTCTGCTAATAACTGACAAAATACAGAATTCAATTGAAAAGAAACTATTTTCCTGTGGTATATTTTTGGACCAAAATAAGGCATTTAATACTGTCGATCATGGCATATTATTACAAAAACTTGAGCATTATGGGATCAGGGGATTACCATGCAATTGGTTTCGTTCCAACTTAACTACAGAGATTTCAATTTGTTTCAATCGAAAATACTAACTCAGCTTTGAAATCACCTGTGGTGTTCCACAAGGGTCGGTTTTGGGACCGTTGGTACTTCTACTATATATCAATGATTTTTGCAACTGTGCTCCACAGCTAGACTTTCATCTTTTTGCCGATGACACAAATCTATTTTGTGATGATAGGAGCTTACAAGATTTAGAAATTAAAACGAATAATCAATTGCAATATGTAAATAAATGGCTTTGTGCCAACAAACTTTCCCTCAATGCAGACAAATCAAGTTTTGTCATATTTCATCCACCACAAAAGAAACGGAACTATCCATTTGGTCAAAACGTCTAGTTCCCATCGGCGGAAAATGGTGATTTTTATGAACTTTTTTTGTGGAACCAGTACTTCTTCATTTTTCAACTAAATTACACATACAATGTGTCATTTGAAACAGAAATAAATGAACTTAACAATGGTGTAAAAATCAACCAAATTTGTCAAATATATTTTGCATTATTACATGCAAAATTTCGATTCGAATTTTTTTTATACACCCTGTATGTGAAAATGCATCTGGATTACCAAAGACTCGTTAACACCGTAGTAAGAACGTTACGTATGATAGAAAACTTAAACTTCCAATCTACCAAACGATACTGGCATGACAGGTGTATACCATGTTATCTTGCACAGAGATCATGAAAATTGCTCCATTTTCCTGAGTGCTTTGATAATCCAAAAAACAAGTTCAATGAAACTCAACAAATATGATCAACATATGTGGAGGATTGACTCTTGTGACAATGATTTCATGCAAACGCAAGTTACACCTCAGGAAAATTATGAAAAGTAAATATAATGGAAGATCTCACAAATATTTGATTTTACCATGGCTTATGGAATCATCTTGTTGCTTCAATATAATACATAGATTTCGAAAGAATAGTGCTACACAAAGGATCAACTTCTCTCAATCAAAGAGTCGACATTATTAATTAATCCATATGAAATCAACAATTTTCAATAAAAGGATCACTACCCGATGATGTCTATCAATATACAGGCATAAAATGCGTATAGAGAGCCAACGATTATTGCAGAAAAGTATGAATGAACCTTTTCTCCTCATTCCCAAAGTTGACCTTTGTAATATTCTCTTCTAATATTTCTAAGTTAATAAAATGTCTAACATGTTTGTTTTGTGTTGTCTTGTTCGTCCTCCCAGGAGTGAGCAAAGCCAGAAAAATTTGTCTGATTTGTAAATGTGAACGTCTCGTATGTGACATTCTTCTTCTGCATCTATTCCCTTTCCACTGTCGTTTTGCTATTCAACTTTGTCATTTTGTCGCTTTTGTGATACCTGTATGTGTCAATTTTGTGATTGTGTTTATTTTAGTGTCTTCCTTAATATCTTTAACTCAAATCGAAATTGAATCTAATATCCACTAATTACAATTAAAACCAATGTAATTATGAATATATTATGTCACTATCCTTAGAACTGAACAGAAACATGTATACTAGCTTCCATGTTACTTTTACTTGTCAATTGTCTAATACTATTAACTTACATATAATAAAATTGATGATTATGTAAATATTAATGGTTTCTTATCAACAAAAGTTACTTCAAAATATCATCTCAATCAGATTTGAGTCTATTTAGAGGTTTTAATAACACAAAGGTTCAAATGTTTTTTTGCAAAAAGACGCTCAACTTCCTCATAGAGGAAGAATCTAATACCGGAAAAGCTACTACCACCGACGTGTGCTAAAACATGATCATACCTTTCTTTCCGCTTTTTTCAACAAAAAAGTTCAAAGAATCTAAAAATTCTGGCACTTCTACTACACTTTTTAATTCCTTTTGGATTTTTTAAAGGTTTTCAATTTTTGGCCCCAATTTTCTTCCCATATCTCACCGAAAAAGAAATCTCTCTGAAAATCGCAACAAAAATTGCAATTGTAGCAGGGGACAAAACGACACTAAACAACAAGATCTCCCCAATAAAAATACTTAAAATGAAAGTATAAAAAACATTCTTGCTGTAACTCCGGCTTATTTACCGTGCCTGTGCATGGGCCAGCGATATAATAATTCTTATATGCAAAGTTCCTAGTTCCTGAAAAGAAATTATTATATAGCTCAGTGGCCAGCATCCTTGTTCCAGATAATTGGCCAGTGATGATGTCACGAAAATTTAAAGCACGCAAAATGAGGCCGAGTAGAGGCTAGTTTAATAATCGAATGCTCTATGCTCATTTTTATTTTTATTATTTTGTTTAAATATTCAAGGGATTGAGAAAGTTTTATGCAATTTTTTATGTGAAAGGTGAGTTACTTGAAAAGCAAGGGAGGATACTTATATTTGTCAGAAATTTGAGTTAAACTAGCGTATAGGACCAAGGTGTATTTTATGGTCGCTCACCCCACATGTTAGAGGTGTATATATTAAGAAACAAAACATATTCAGAAGTGGTTTTTCTTAGATAAAGATGATTGTTAGAGATGTCTTGTGTTGATGTCTTTTAGGTGCTACATGGATTTCGCAGATATTTGGTTTCACTTTTGAGTTTTTCTGAGAAAATATGAATATGTTATTTGCATTTTATATTTGAAATAATTGTTCTGTAGAGATACTATGATATGGTGGTGCACGAGGTTGGAAGTTTCATTACAGGACACGGTGACCTGTGTTGACAAGAGAAGGTTAAAAATAGGTACGCTTAAGCGTACACGTGTCTACTGTGATTTAGCCCCCCCCCAAAAAAAATAGAAAGATGAATGCGAATAAGAATGACATGAAAATGATGAAATGACTATTTTATTTAAATAATTACAACTGCGTCAAATATAGGATATACAAGTAGCTATATAAAATTTGTAAATGACAACAGTGTAGGAACTGTGGAAACTGGTACACATAAAACATCATTGAAAGATATTGGGTATGCAGCAGTTTTCACACAATTAGACATATTGTATCATGGATATTTGTTTCAAACTGCAATACATGTATAGCTCCATTTACATTTTTGTTCCATTGTTAATGTTTTAACGTAACGTTAATAACGTAAGTTCAGTACTTCAGTTCAGTGAACAGATTTTCGCTTGAGAATAATCTTGAAGAGTTGAGGATTTCTAGAAGAAAATGACTTCCGTTGAGAACGTTGTAGTTGCAGTCAGCATTCGCGTACAAATTGTGAAGTAAATGCATCAGGAAGGGACTCATTTTGATAGTTATAATGAGTCCACTGTCCTTAGGTTGAATTTAAGTATTCTTCTCTTGACGTGCAGCAAATATTTTTTAAAGTTACCTTTTTTCCTCGTTATATACCAAGTCAATACAATGCATTAGAAGTGTTATACACAGTTTTGAAATTACCAGTTAACGTTTCGGCAAGTAATAAGTTGAGGTCATTTCTAAAAGTGGAGATATGAAGTTCTACAATATAGCTAATATATGAATAGAAAACCTATGTTTACTATGTCAATAACTATAGCACACCTATACTATACAAGAAAAAGAAAATTTTACTAACCTGTTGTCCTGTCAAAGGACATGGATGATTGAAAGTGGCATATGACGGCCACATACAAATATTATGTTCATCGGAATTAGGTCAAGTAGTTTAAAATTCACAAAACATTGCTATTGACACTTGAAGGTAAATCTCAGGGATCTGATAATAGACTCTGATTTGAATTCTACAACATAATATCTTCTCGTGGAAAATAAAAAACTGTTTCCACGTTAAATTTCTATTACAATACTAGTTGAATAGTTTAATACTTATGTTGCATTATACTTGCATTTTTGAAACTCTGTTAATGATATTTGGATTACCTCAAGTAAAATGATACTTCATAGATTTGAAAAAGTTTAATTACAAAAGGATTACTTATTGTGCTATCCAAACGGCCTTATGATCGCTAAAATATGTTTCTAAAACACCTGAATTAACTTTTTTAGTTATGTTTGTATATATGTGGTCAATTGTTGTACGACTGTCTGTAGTATACGTCGATATTAACTGTCTATAGCTATTGTCTCTTATCATGACATTGTAGAGTGATTGTCTTTGGTGTACAAGCATCCAATCAATATTAAAATCTCCAATGATTATGTTTCGCTCGGAGGTATCCTGGGCAATGATATCGACTAGGGAAGAATTTAGAAGACCAGCAGAAATTGTTGGGGAGCGATAAACTGCAATAATTGTTAATTCTTGCCTGCTGGTAATTTTAATTACGATAAACTCAATACCATTTATATTGCGACAATAAGGGTATCCCTCTACAAATGGTAATTTGCTATATACTGCTGTACCGCCGTATGGTCTGCCATGGCTATGGTGTGTCATGTCGCCGTCATTTCAGAATAATTGGAAACCACGAAAACTGTATATATCATCTTCTTCATACGGGCTGAATCTTGCTTCCGAAAATATAGCCAAATGAGCAGACATAAAATTGAAGTCTTTTCGAACATCGTTAATGTGTTTGTGTAGCGAACGAGCGTTTAAATAACAAATTTTCAGACAGCCTGGATCGATGTTGTAGAGTGGTGTAAAACAAAGCTGTAATCTTCTTTCTCTTCTTAAATCTTCCATTTCAGCTGTCACCTTTGGATCAACAGCAATTTTGTTTTCGCACAAGCCAGTGACATATAAACCATCAATGCTAGTAACTCTACTAAGTGCGACATAGTGAATATGAGGAATTGCTCTTTTAGTATCGAGATTTACAACAATTTTAGACTGAGTATCCCCTTGAGATCTGTGTACAGTTTTTGCAGCTGCTGGTCGCAACGGAAATTGTTTTCTCACCACTTGAGCTGACTTATTTCTACCAACTGCAAATTGCGAAGTAACTGCTTTTATTGGTGTCCATGTCACCTTGATACCTTGAACATAAAGTCGTCTATTTTCCTGTCTTGTCTTTTTGCCAACATCTTCATCGTCAAATTGTACCCAAATTATTCCTGAAGGTTTCTCAGGTTGATACAGTTGAACTAACCGTATAACATTACTAGCACCATTTGTCAAACCATCGTCAGTTCTCACGTTTAGAGCTATTTCTGTCCTTTCCCCTTCTGCAAGAGCAAGGTTTCTTGCCAGTTGCTTCGTATTTCTTGTTGATAGGAAAGGAACTTGTCGTAGTATTTTATCTCTTAGTTCAGCAGAATTCGCTCCAATAACACTGTCTTGTGCTATGATGATATACTTTTTTCCAGTAGATGCATGATAAACTGTTCCATTATATTCATCAACTTTGGCATTTTGTATAAACATTCGGGGAGCTTCCTTCGGACAGTTACTGTCGTTAACAAATCTTTCTTTGATTTTGGCAATGTCGTCCTGAGTGTGTTGCCCTTCTCGTAAGCGATTCAAAATCTCAGCAAATACTTTGCTCTCGCGTTGTCTCATTATTTCTTTTAGTTCGTACATCGTGAAGTGTTTTTTCCATAAATTAGGTGACAGAATGCTATACTCAGAATCTTGAATATCATTGTAAACATATCCATCAAAGACAGGTTGTAACTGAAATAAATCGCCAATCGCGATTATGTTAACACCACCAAAATCTTCTTTGCTACCTTTTATATCCTTCAGTCGGTTGTTTATTTGAACAGTGAACATGTTGTTTCCAACCATTGATATTTCATCCAACAAAATTAGTTTAACACCACCTAGTAGGCTTCGCAGAGTGTTTAACCGACTCGAGTCAAGTTGTCTGTAATTCTTTAAAGACTGACTTGCTGGTATAGCAAGGGCACTATGAATCGTATTACCTTTGATGAGAAATGCAGCTTTTCCTGTTGGAGCTAAAAGTAAAATGTTAACTTGATGAAAATCTTCACCTTGACGAGAATTATAA
Source organism: Dendronephthya gigantea (assembly GCF_004324835.1). Classification (NCBI taxonomy): domain Eukaryota; kingdom Metazoa; phylum Cnidaria; class Anthozoa; order Malacalcyonacea; family Nephtheidae; genus Dendronephthya; species Dendronephthya gigantea. Next base: position 1,080,867 of record NW_021163056.1, on the reverse strand, counting down.
TATTTTAGCGCAGCTTGATAAATTGATTTGGTTAAATGGGATTTACCAACACCTCCTCCTCCACTAAGAAAAGCATAAAATGGTCTGTCTGATGTTTTAATTAAGTGTAGAGCATGAGCAAAGAACTCTTTTTGTTCTTTATTAAGTTTCTGTAGCATTGAATGGTATTCGTCGTCCTGCATTTCATTTAATATCAACGGTTCTCCACTTGTTTGTCGTGAAGGTGTACCAAGATCATCTGATAGATCATATCCTTCATTGAAATCTGGATGTAAATCTTGGTTACCTTAATTTTCATCTTGGAGTTCAACATGCTGTGTTACTGGAGCTACAGAATCAAAGACGTCATCATCAGAATTCATGCCCTGTTGTATCTCATTCAGGTCTTCAGCGCAAACGGCATATTGTTTCATCTGCTCAACGATTTGATCTGATAAAGCCAAGTAGTGTGTTTCATATGAAGAATAGTTGCCTTTTAAATCGATTTCTTCGTTCCTCCAAGGTGTAAAAAGCATGATAAGTTCATGATAGTGTTTCTCTGGGTTACTTTCCTTGTTAAACCAGGGACTTCTAATAATTCTGGGCTTAGATCGTTTTTTTATTTTGTTAGTTGGCTTTTCGCTCTCGTCGCACAGATCGTCATCGTTATTTTCATCGTCAGCAGTTTCTAGCAGAAGCTGATCAACATCTAAATTCTTTTTATTTCTTTCATAATGTTTACAACATGAATCATACCATGCTGCCCAGTCAGCCAAAGTAACATTTTGAAAACTGGCAGGTCGTTCAATATATCGTTTCAACAATCCACCTGAATGGATTTCTTCACTTTCGTCTGGCATTTCTTCAATCTCAGTAATTGGTTTCAAAAGCTGAACTCCCTCCTCAGGAAGTGATGTATTAATAAATATCACTTCGCAAGAGGACTTTCGCATTGGCAACTGCAAAATAATATAAACTGCTTCCTGGGCACTTATTTCAACACTGTTTAAGAATTTATTTCCAATATCTCTCACTTGATGTTTAACGCTAGAATTTCCTTCTTTAGCTTCAGCACAAGCTTTTCGCAATAATTCACTCATTCCCTTTTGAGACTTTGAGATATAGGAAACAATATAGATCGCACAAGCATAAACATCGAGAATAAATTGGACATCTATATTAGCTCTCCAAGCACTTAAACATGCAGGATTGTAGTTATTAACTCGAAGTTCACTCGGTTTACGTTTCAAAAATATGGTTGGACAATTCAGAGACGATCTAATTGCGAAAATATATGTTTCCTCGGACAGGTCTAAATTGGCAAGAAGTTGATCAAAGGTGATATCTTCGCCTTCCTTAAGATCATTCAATGTGTCCCTCATATCTTTATAACATTGTTTCAGTTTTTTTACATTCGACGGAGAAAAGGAGTCATCGAGAGGGTATAAAATCTGGGTTGTTCTCATCAGTGGTTGAGGATAATTAAATCAGCAAATATTTTTTGATTTTTTCCTGCATGTATGAGAATGCCTGTGAGTCTGGCGATTGACCAAGTCAAGTAGTTCAGGATTGTGACTTGGCTTTTCACATGTAATTATTTGATCAATAAAAGATATTACGTCTTCATCTTTATCAACGCCAAATATGGGAGCATCTTCTAGCCATAACATCATGTGAATATGAGGTGACCCTCTTTGCTGATATTCAACTCTGTAAAACCAGTCTTTGATTTTTCCTAAGGGAGCAACCTTGCTCATCAGAAACTTTTTTAAGAATATGTTAAACTGATAATCAAAATGCCTTGCACATGTTACTGGATCACTTTGAATCAATCTGCACTTTTCTTCCCAATTTAGATTCTCTAATTCATTGTCACTATAATTCTTATTATCAACGAGTTTTCCTAATATTCGCAGCAAATGAACCCATTTCGTTTCCACTGATGAAAAGCTAGCCAACAAAGTTGCTGGTCCAAGTTGGCGTATCATAGCAAACAAATTTTTCTTGGCTTTCTCAAAATACGGTGAGGATCCTCTAAGAGCTCTTAAGAACTTGTAACCTTCATCATGACGTATTAGTGTTTCTATATTACGTGGGTTCTTCAATTCTCCAGCTGTTAATGAACCATTATTTGCTTTGCATTTTCTCAAAGCAATCTGTGATTTTCCCAAAAGAATTTTCATTTGCAGCTTTTTAGTTTTAAAAAAAATGTTCTCAATGCACATTGCTGCCCTTTGATCTGACCTTCTTAATTCTGACTTGCAAATATCACTATAGTTAACAGTTGTTAGTCGTTGTTTGTGTTCTGGACGTTTTTGTCCTAAGAATATCCCTGGGTAAGCTAACTCTTCAGCATATTGATCTCGAAATATACTAAGTGGTCTGTTACCTTCTCCAGGAGCGACATTATGAATTTGTTGTCTTTCACTTTCATCAAGAAAATCTGTTGCTGTTAACATTGTATCTGTGATACAATGAATTTCTGCTTCGTCTTCACTAAAGTCATCATCTTTTGAATTTCTAAGATTTTCAGTTGTGAAAAGACCATCAGTATTTTCATCAGGTATTGATTCCGTATTCACATGATTGCCGTATTGCGCATTTAAAGTTTCATTCCATTTTTGGTTCAAGACTATTCCTTCTTGTTGATAAAGATCACTATTACTTGCTAACCAGGAAGCTGCTTGAATTACTTTATGTGGCCTAACATTGAGCGACAAAGCAGCGCTCTTGTACTGTAACTTGCGTTTCAACTGAACTTTAATTGTACCAGTTTCATGAGGCAATCTTGGTAACATATTAACTGTGGTACTTACATCTGCAGGAACATTTACGACATTACCATTTATTTTTAACTGCTTTCCTCTGGGAGCTTGCATTATCTTTTGAAATGCTAGTCTAGGAGCAAGAAGCCTGCATTCTAATTCATTTAGGTCAAAAAAGTTTGGCTTCTCAGGAAATCTCATTCCATTTGTTATTGCACACGGGGGCACCTTATTTTTATTTAGATATCGTTTACAAGACTGGCAAATCCATTCTTTATTGTCAACACTAATTATATTCTGTAAATGTTTTATCATGTCAGGGTTAGCTCGAGTTTTTTCCGCTAGACAAACACTGTGCTTATACCACAGCTGATTACAACAAGTACAAATGTATAAAGGTCCTTCTGATACATCTATATGGAATTTCGATACTAAATTGTTTGACAATCTCTTTTCTTTCTCCTCAGGTGTTTGTTTTTGACTTGCTTGTGTTCTACGTTTTTTCAACTTTGATAGTCTCTCGTCTCTTTCGCTAGGTGTTTCATTTTGAATTACTTGTGTTCTACGTTGTTTTAACTTTGTTAGTCTCATGTCTTTTTTCGGATGTTTCATGTTCTACCCTTTGCTTTTCATATTGCCGTCTCTGACGTAACGTTTCTTCCCTAGATTCAGAAGACTGATTTGCACGTTGTTTTCTTTTGTACTCTCGTTGCTTTTCCAATCGTTTTTCTCTGTTTTGACGTCTCATTTTTAGTGCAAAGTTTGAGAAACTTTGCAGTATTGTGATGAGTGGCGAAAATTCAAACGAGTCAGTAAGTCAGTCAGTCAGACAGTCAGTCAGTCAGTCAGACAGTCAGTCATAGTGTAAACTTTACGGGGGGTAGATTGATTTATGCGTATAGTACCTTTTTGTATATGATCAGTAATTTAAAGTTTTTAAATCAGTTTAACTTGCTTTATTTATTAATTCTCTACATCCCTTTTGCTAAGTTCACCAAAATATTGAGGAATTTTGACCGTTACTGTAAATTTTCAAGCATTGCTTTTCCGCGGTTTGGGTTTTGTTTCAAAGGGATTTGCGCAGATTTGCCCCCGGAACACCCGATTTTTTTCCTATACGTCGCAACTGCGCATGTGCCGTCGAGCCTTCAACATTATTCACGATGTAAAGAAACGAGGAGCGACGACGATTGCTTCAAAACATTCCGGGCGTAAAAATCGTGCAATTCTTTGAGAATCTACGCAATTTATGAACTTATGTTATGAATTACGAGCATTCAATTCGACACAAATATAATTTGGAAGGTTTATTCCATAAATAGAGCTTCATAAGAGGTTAGGAAGAAACGACGCTGTGTTGTTTATGTATTGATAGATCTCTAATCTCTTACACGAATGACGAATATATATTATGTCGATAGCAAGTCGATACCTGGTATTCTGCATACAGTACATAAATGATACTATACAAAACGGGCATTTTGTGCAGTAATGAAATCATTTTGGCGGTATACAGTATTGATTATAAGTATATTGTTTTGTATTGATTTACGCGTCGAAGTATCCACATCATAGACATAATATATGCACCGCGGTTTATTTACATTATTTACAATGCAACTATTTTGGCTATTCTTATGAAATGACGGTAAATTGTTGCCATCATATAAATGTAGTGAATGTAGTCACAGTTGTTTGACGAAGAAAAGAGACTAAACTGAGAAAATCGCGCCCGGTTTACATGGGCAACTAAAATTATAATTTAATAGTGACAGTATTTGCGACTAACGTAACTTGAGTACTTTGAGTAATTTCCTTTTGATTAATGTTTAACCTAGTTCATTATATTTTTACTGGCATAAGTCAAAATGTTTATGTTGGGAAAACGTGTTGCTTAGGTATTACAGGGCATGAAAACTTTGCACTATCCTTGGATCCCTAGTTTAATCTCTCGCGATAATATTGTTGCGTTTTAGTTAAATTTTTTCCACTACACTCTAAAGCTCCTTCTTGTCTTCTGGTTTCTCTATGTTCCTTGGAAGAGCGATTTAGTTCATTTTGACTAGATGATTTATCGATGACCATCTCGTCAGTATCATTGAAAGAAATACTTACACCTTTAATTTCATATGGCAGACTTCCTCCAACTTGAGCAGAAATGGTTTGAAAATATGTTACAAGATAAGGAATACTGCCAATTGTTAACAAGACACATTTTCCAAAGGAATGCGGCATGCCGTGCGAGTCCCTCGAGTGTGAATCAAATACTTTAAAAACTACATCCGAAATCTTTAAAATTGCCACAGTGTTACACCCAATGGTAAGAAGTGCATACTTATAATCTAACTGCAAAGATGAAAATATTTTAGAAAAAGCATCCTCAAGTGACATATATGGTTAATTACTCGCCGTCATGAATACTAAGCCAGCATATGGATTGCTGTATTGTAAAGTATAAATGTTATTATAAAGCAAAATCATTTCTGGAACGTCTGTCAATAACAGGAAATCTTTTTTTATTGAATTGCTAATACAAATATAAAGACTATTACCATTTGATAATATAGTATTCAAAGAAGAAGGGTTCCAGGTATTTGCATTTTGTATTTGATTGTACACAATTGCTGTTAGTGACATGGCCACACATTGTTTGCCAGCACTGGAACCAAATTGTCTATCACCTTGATTGATGTCTGCACAAACTGTTGTGGTTGCATCAACAATATCATAAACTGCAGGACCTGGGTTTGTTTCAACATCATTAGATAACCTTAACAATAATGGAACATATACATGATAATAACATAAGCTTTTTAGAAACCAGACAACAGTTTCATGTTGTAATATAAGTTGTTTTAATGTTGGTAGGTAAAATACATTCATGTAAAATAACATTAGCATCATGTTCCAGTGGTTGTTTTTAAAGCGACTTTCAACTTCCCTGTGCATAATAAGTTTGCATGTGAACCAATTCTGGCTCTGTACAGTTCAATTGGCACACTCATGCTTGAATTTACTTTAAGTCCTACTTCGAAGGTAACATACTGCAACGTTGTGTCACAATGATATTCAGTTAGACTTTGTTAACAGGTAATTGATAGTGCAGTATAATTTAGTGTTTTGTCAAATATTTCAGGATATATTTCAGATAGATTTAACTTTGATTTTCACTTTAAGTTTCACTTTAATGTGTTGTGTGAATCACACTGTGAACTCACAACAACACGTCTGACTGATGGCTGTAGTCAGTGCGAACTTAATAGTTCCTGGTGCTATGTGAAACACTAAGTGAACTCACGCAACAAGCCTGACCTAATGGTCAGTGAAAACAAATTGTTTGTTTCAGTTGTGAACCAACACAACTCAGTGAATTCACATCAGATGAACAATCAACACCTGAAAGAAAAAGTACATAATCAGAGCAAATTATATATCCTAGAATTATGTAAGAAATATATTGAGGGTGAATTTCTAGCAGTTTGCGTAAGTAATAGTCATATAATGAGAAAATTGTTACCATGTGGACTAGAAACAAGATGCATAATTGAACATCAATGATTACTTAGCAATGTCCATAGTGGAGCCAAACTAAACAAAAATGTAAATTAAAGAACATGCTGAAAGAAACCCAGCCTCCTCTTCAATCCATGGTATGATTGCAGTACTTGTAAACTCAATGGTCCTTAATGATGTATCCATTGAGGTGCCATGTATTTTTCTTGCTCTCACATGTTAGACAATTTACTTGGCATCCTTGCATTCACATTATTTAATTGGCTAAAAAACTGTGTTAATACTTATAATATTTATACTTTTAATGTACATTAAATTTATTTTAATTCATTGATTCAAAATATAATAATATAAACCCAAATATTTGAGGCATTATCTGTGAAGAATGATGTTTAAAGTTTGGCTTACGTCAAAAGGTAATGAAAATTGACGATACTTTAATGTAAAATACACAGGCGAACTTGATAGTATATAAAAACTTTCAACTTTGTCTTATCAACGATTTGTGCAACCGACGGTATTTCTTCTGGGTATTCCAAGGTAAAATCCATTCGTTCCATTGGTTAGATCGTGACACGTGATAAAATGTCCTGCAGTCACATGGGTGAAATTTTACGGTGAAGATAGAAGAAAGTTGTACTTATTCGTTTACACTTGATGATGAAGAAGTCCAAACAAAGTTCAAAAAAATGCGATATTTCACCAAAAAGAGATGCAAGTACTAGAGTATTGTCAAGTCCCTACTCGTACAAATGAGAGTACTAACATGTTGTCAAGTCCTACTCCTACAAATGACAGTACTAAAATGTTGTCAAGTCCTACTAAAACCAATGATTGTAGCGTTATAGCTCATGTTCATTCATTGTCGCCTTTAAAGAGAAACAAAAAGAACACTATGGACTAAGCCACGTTAATACTGCAAACAAGCGAAAACCAGAACCAGAAAGCGTTGTTGTACTCTCAACACAAAAGGCCTCTTCTCTTGCAAAGCCATAGATGCCAAGTTCGGCGATGGGCCACGCGTGAGATAAGCCACACCCCCAAAATTCTAGGGGGGTCAGGGGCATGCCACCCCTGGAAATTTTTGAAATTTGGGTCTCTGAAATGGCATTTCCAGCGTTCTGAGGGTATGTATACACTATTGACGAAATATAAGTCAAAGCGGCCATAAAATCCGTATTAACAGGGTGAGATCAAGAGGTGCGGAGGTAAAAAGACCCCGGGTACGAGGTTGATCATGGTATTAAAACACATTCTCGCCCAGTAAAATGCGTCAAACTCTAATCCGTAATTCGATAGCGTTACTGCGATAGGCTGATATAGTATACCGGTTGTTGTAATATTGCAATATCCGGCTTGTTGTCTATAATATAGCTTAAAATTAGAACTATATTACTATAATCTCTAAAAAGTAAACTAAATAAAGCATTTGAATTGTTCAAATCTTTTTAAAAGTGACTATTATTTCTCTAAATTTTAACTTTTTAGCTAACTCCCTATTTATGCGTGAGATATATCATATTATGCGTGTGAGCGTGAGAAATAATGCTGAGGCGTGTGTCACACGCATAATGCGTGAGACTTGGCATGTCTGCAAAGCGAAAAAAGCCACACTCCAGTGAAGATAGCACGATTCACTTACACTGCTGAGGGAGACAAGTTAATCATCAATGATATGACAAGAGTGTCGTTACCCAATCAAAATGAATATTCATTTCAATACGAGAAACAACCATCTACATCTGCAGACCCAACTACAATTCACAACATCCTAGAATCTTCCAATGAATGGGATTGTGTTACTATATATGCAAAGGCAGTTCACATCAAACCCAGCAATGTAGCTAGCAAAAATCTTAATGTGGCTGAAGCTATATTTGCTGATAAAACTGGAGTGATCAAAGTTGACCTGTGGGAACAGAACATTACTAAAGTCGAAGTTGGCAAGGTGTACCAGATTTCACCTCTGCAAGTTCGTGTCCGGTCTGATGAGAAAAAGCTAAGCACCACCATTTCTTCAGTTATAACACCCATCCCTGATGACCAAAGCCTGTGTGCAGTTCAAATTTCCAACGAGGAAGTTGAATCGATGAATGATACAGTTGTGATCAAAGTTCCAAATATTCACTTGATTGAGAAAGTTGAAATTTTCATTCAGTGTATAAAATGCTCCCGAAAAATTCTTCAAGAAACAACTAAACGGGTTGTTACTTGCAACAGATGTGGTGGTATTATGCAATTGGCAGACTGCACAAAAAAAATTTGTACCAACATTGTGGTCCGTTCCTCTGATGAGAAGGAATTGCACTTTGTAGCCTTTGAGAATGCCCTGAAAAATGTTATTGTGGGAGAATTAAACAAATTAAAAGAAGATGAAATTGCAGAAGTGCTTTTGTTACTAGAAGACATCACAATCACTTCTAAAAGTATGGTGATCACACAACTTTCTTAATTTACCATTAATTAATGAAACTATGAGATATGTGGATTTTATGACACTAATAACATTTGCATTCACTTTGCTTGTTACTTCAAAAGATATTGTGTTGTGTTGTAATATTTCAATTGATTTGATTGAAATGAATTTATATTAATTTAAAAATATATTTGTAAGTTGTAGTTTAGTTATGAAACAAGATATGGATTTTGTGACACTAATTACATTTGCATGTGGAAAAGTTTGTTGTTAAGGCTAAAATAAATGTTTTGTTTGGGAACTGCATGTCCCTCTTAAATTTCATGATGTATTTTAAAACTTGAGTTTGAAGATGAAGCCAAATGGGCCTACAGGCTTTTGACAGTATTAAAGCAAACTATTTTTAATCGTAAACAAACTATTTTGTGTTCATTTCAGTCATGCTGTTTCAGTTGTAGAAAATAGCACCACCTTAAACACACCTTTATTACCCTGAAATCCATATTTCTCTCAAGAATTCTAGCAATTTGTGCAACAGTAGCCCTATTTTAAGCTAAAACCTAGTATTTTCGCCATGAAAAAGCATGCTTCCGCCTCTGATATTGGACCTTTTCAATAATAGGACCAACTTATTATCTAGGTAACAAGGACAAAATAAATCACAGCTAAAAAGAGCATACCAAAATTAGTATAATTGCCAAGTTTGGTTTCAAAATGTCAAGTAGCACAGAAAAATATAGCAAAGCGATTTGGCAATTTTGTACACTTTTCTACTACGACCGGAAGCGTGAACTAATTTAGTTACACACCTCCGGCCGTAATAGAAAAGTATACAAAATTGCCAAGCACTCAAACTTGGCAGTTTTACTAATTTTTGTATGTACGTTTCGTAAATTCGCTTTTTGTCAATCAAAAGTTGGTCTATTATCCCGAGCGGGCTCGGAGCGCCTGTGAGGGTACTAATTCCGCTCGGAGATTAGGTATTACACCCGTAGATCCAAAGTTGTCTAAGTTGTCCAAATTCTTTGTCATGGACGGTCGACGTTGGGTGGTTTTTTAAGTTATGCGCATGCGCGTATAACGTCTGGTAGTCAACGAACGTTCTGATTGGCTAAGACAGAAAGTTTGTATCTCAATGAGAACGTCAGCAATTTATATTAACTGTCATTTCGTAAACATTTTTGTAAAAGCGTTTCATAAACTTTGTGCAAAGAAAGTAAAACGAGAGGAAACAAGATATATGAAGCATGACAGTTAGCAAAGATGATACGGTCAAGACAAAGCCGTGTATTCATAATCTGCAAACTTATAAATGTTTTCAAAGACAAAGGGTACACGTGTTTACTTTGTTTATTTCGTATTTGTTTTGCAATAAGAATGAGCCGTATTTGTATACTTTTCAGCTTTGTATGCCGTTTATTTGTTAAATTTTCAGCTTTTTATGCAAACGCATAAGCCTGTGAAAGGCTATTACACCTTTGCTTTAACTTCAAAAAGTGTTTTTGAAAGTGTAATTTGAATTTTGGTATAAAAAATACACACTATATTTATAAAGTATAAAACTTTTAGCCACCGGCGTCGACTGCAAAATACAGAATAAAATAACATTTGAAGTTTTTTCTTTGTCTGTGAAGATTTTGTACTGTTTTAATCGTTTGAAACTTCGATTTTAAACCGTTACTTAATTGCTGGCATGGTATAATGCAGCAAAATTGAACGGGCAATGTTTACACTAGCTATAATATACTCGGTAAAATATAATAAGACTGATTTGAGTTTTGTGTCATTTCATAATATAAGTTTAGGTCAGGTTAACTCAGGAAATTGTGTACTTGGTTTGAAATAGCGAGAGGTTGCTGCATGCATGTATTTCTAGTTTACACTAGCCGATCAACGCTTGCCAAAAATTTATGTTCGAGCCTCGTAAACATTCGTAAGTAATTCGTAAATTTCCGAAATTAGAATCCTCGTATCGGACAATTGGGCGTCGACACGACAGCATTAGTGTCTACTGCTTCACAGTAGACACAAAAAGGGACAGGTATTTAGAGTATTTAGTAAGCTTAATTTTTGGGTATGAAAAGGCAGTGTCCAGTGAACTTGTTTAATATATAGGAGATGTCAGACTTTAATTGGGAGAGGAATTTTTAATTGTCCCAAACAAATGGGTGCATGTAGATTACTATTACTATATTTGGTTGTTGAGTTATGCACTCACGAAATGGTCTGGCATAAGACAGTGAGAATAAAATAATAAGGTAGAGTTCTTTTGCATGCATGGCATATTAATGTGTGAATTCAAGTACCAGTAACCGGTAGTCAGGGACACCGGAAAGGGGCCCTTATAAAAATTCCACATGGGTTCACATATGTGATTTCATGTGAAATTGTGTGATATCATGTGAAATCATGTGATGTTGTGTGAAGTTTCACATGTGAAAGGATTTCACATGGAATCACATGTGAAATTTCACATTTGAAACGATTTCACATGGGATCACATGTGAAACTTCACATGTGAAAGGATTTCACATGGGATCACATGTGAAACTTCACATGTGAAAGGATTTCACATGGGATCACATGTGAATGGTTTCACATGAATGTAAAGTTACCCATCTAAAAGTTGCACATTCCACCTGGAATGATTGGAATCACATGAAAGGCTTTATCATAAAAGCACATATGAAAGCACGCCCTATAAGGTTGACAAAATTTCATGATATGTGAAATTTTCTCAAAGGATTTTTCTATTATATGAATTTGAATTTAAAAATATTTTTGCTAGTGAAACATTTTTCTAAATAAAAGCGATTTTAATTCGAACGCAAAAGGATTTCAAATCCAAGTCCAAATTGCAAGATTAGAGACTAATATTGGTGTTGCATGTGGTCGGTCTTAATTGCATGATCGAGATAGCAGCCTGTTCAGCCTGTCATAAAAATGTGCAGTATTCAGTACCATGTACTTGATTAGGTATTAAAACTTTAAAAACAATAATGTAACACACAAGCTTATGTAATTCATAAAAAACTATATTTAACAATTAGTCGCCGAAGGCGAGGTGATTACAAGCCTATATTCACTGAGCCGAATCATAGTTATTGTAGTGGGAGGATTTGGAAGGCCGGGTCACGTGACAAAATAACTTATTGTTCTCGGTCACGTGGGACTTATAGTGCAACGCTTGAGGCGTTGACATATGCGAAAGTATATTGTTTCATCGAAGCGGAGCGCAAAACATTAAAATTTATCGGGTTTTTTCGCGATGCCGGGAGCGAATTGCTCCATATTCGGCTGCGGGACATGTCGAAACAGCACTGGAGTTGGAATTTTCAGGATTCCTTCAGGAAAAGACGAATTATCAACGAAGACGCGTGAAGCATGGATCAACGTAATTACAAAGGATCGCGTAATAGACGAAAATTTGCGCAGGCAAATAAAAAATGGGACGTTGTATGTCTGCGAGAAGCACTTTAAGAAAGAAGAATATGAATGTGGTAGGTTTATTCTAACTAACTATTGTTTTATTTATTGATATTCAATAAAATATTCTCGCGCCGAGTCGAGCGCATGATTTGATCATGAAGAGATGACAATAGAATACTGTCAAATGTCAATAGACTGTAATATTGTAGTCTATGCCCTGTGGTGTATGCAAATTGTTAATTTCCATTTTAAATTACTTTGAGCATTTGCATAATGGCTGAATTTAACATAATTTGTATAGTCACATAAAGACAAATCGACAAATTTTAAATGATGTCAGGATGATGTAGAGGAGTATTTTGGCTACCAACGTGCACAAGGAAGAAGAAGTGACAACCCAACAGCTGCTGAGTTTGGCTACAATGACTTAAAAATTGCTACACTCAGAGATGTTGCACCTGCATCAGTTCAAGGAAATGTTTCTGGAAGGCATACTGGAACCAGAAGAAAGTGGTATGATGTAAGTAAAGAGCCTTTGCCTAAAAAGAAATTAGGCAAAAAGAAGAAAGAGTAATTTAAGCAAACTAACACTATTTTTTTTATAATATTGAGGTACTGTACACCAAGTTTCAAAAATGAAATTGATAGAAATTTTGTTTTTAAAATGACATCACTCTTAATAATGTAAAGTCTTTTTCGGTCCCAGGTTTTACATTTTCCATTGATGCTATTATTTCTATGGGTGGTTTTTATTTTGATAAATGGGTATGTACCAATGGACCTTTTTCCTTTTGGCTTTCAAGTTTGCAATGTGTGAAGGTAGTTGGTTTCAAGTGTGCAATGTGTGAAGGTAGTCAATTTGAGTTGTGATTTTGCCATGTTCAGGAGCGATTTAGTTTAACATAGAAGCAAAAAGAAGGCAAGGTTTTCTTACAAACAAAATCGCATCTAAACAGAGCGATATTACAACTCAAAGTTGCTTAATAATCAACTACTATCACACATTGTGCGCTTGAAAGCCAAAAGGGGAAAGCTCTATTAATTAAGAATGACACAAGTGTTCCTACTGTATCTACTTATTTGAGCCTTTGCTGAACATTCCTAATTTAGAAATTAATTAAAGAACATTAAAATTAACTATAGATGGTTATTACAGCTGGCTTGTATCATATATTCTGTGTAATTGCTAAATTGTTTTGTAAATAGTTTTTCATAGTACTAAAATATATTGATTGATTGACTCATTAAGCTGAAATCTAGCATCATTTGGCTAACAACACTAAATCTAGGATCATTTGAGTAAAATTGACTGATAATAGGCAGAGTAAAAGAAAGAATGCATTGGGTGTTGTAGTATATTATTATGATTTAAAATTATGAAGACAATTCAGTGATACAGTACATTATTACATTTACAACATTTACATTTATATTTACACTACACTATAATATTTACATACTCCATGACTATTCACACTCCTCACTGGCAATTTTCATGTCTTTTCGTAAAGCTTTCTTTTTCTGTGTACCTTGACTTAGCTTATATTTATTTACAATATCCTTAGCAAAGGAAAAACACCTTACAGTTACATATAATTTCACAACATTCTCTAAACATAAAGTTTGACACTCCTTTGAAGTTTCCATATCACAATTTTGAACAATGTTGCACCACATATTTATCACAAGAGGGGAATTTATCACTTCATTAACAATTGCATCTACTGGTAGACAAGTGAGTCTCTCTTTTTTCGAAGTGTATTTTCTAAATACTAACTCTGGACATCTCTGCGATGCTTATTACCCATGAATGTGGTGACCAAAGTCCACCTCTTGACAACGATGAGACATATTCATTGGCCTCTGTTTCTACTCGCATTGAGGACATCAAGGCTTGAATTTCTTTGTTTCTGGAAGATTTGCTTCTAGAGCAGTTCTTGCTTTTCTGATACAAATGGTCCATACTCCTGAGGTGTCAATTCTTCCTAAAATTCAGATGGGAATCTTTGATTAAAATTAGTTTGTTGGTTAAGAGTAAATACCATCCTAAAATGATGACAGGGCAAAATTGAATTAAGGTTTGTATATACAGCATGGTCAAATGTAGATCTGTTAGTATCCATAAATTAAATAAGCACACCTTAGAATCAGATAGTCCCTGGTCATCTTGCCTTTCCTTTAGTAACCCAATCAGGCGTTCTGGGAGATGAATGAGCATTAAAAATACCACTTTTTTATTGTCACATGGATGAAAATATTCTCTCCAGTTTGAATTGGTACTTCCATAAAACTCTTTCAATAATTTGTCTTGATTACTCCTCCTTTTAAATTTCACCAACAGTTGATTGGCAAAAGTAACAAACGACTTGCTTGGTTGAAGCTTGAATACCTCTGCTGTATGCTCCTTTCGATATAGTTTTTCATCAACCAAGTGTCGACCGATATCACGAATTAAGTCACACACTTTTTCTTCTGATATCAAGGGTATATCTGATTGAATTGAGGATCCCTCGCCCAATTCTGCAACATGTTTACTACGTTGGTGTCTTGTTAGGCCACCTTTGGACTTGCACACTTTCACGCAGAAATCGCAAGGAAACTGTTTCTTTCCTTCAACCTAGAGACGATGCGTCGTAAGAACAAATATATATTAGGTAAATATCTTTGCTAACAATAATATATAGGTATCATTGTCATATTTCATACCTCTTCAAGTGCTTGTTCAACTTCGACTTGAACCTCATCCACATCCAATTCTAGAAGCGCTATTGTCTGTTCGAAATCGTCCTCAAAGGGCGAATAAAAGCTTTCTGAATGCTCAGTATCGAGTTCCTCGTCTATTTCCATGATTGAAAACCTAAAATGAGCCTTTTTTCGATCGTTGTTGCGCCGAATTCGCTTCACAATTCACATGAATGTTGAAATAGGATACCTCACAACTGACACAATTTCCTGGCACCCCGTTGATAGGTATACATCGCGTCGGCAGTTTGGCTTATCGCTCATAAAAACATCCCAAAGTTTGCCCTTTACGATAGAGATTTAGGATAAAATCTTATATTTTACCCAAACATTGTATAATAAGTGAAAATTAAAGATTTTTAAGTTGTCAATAGAGAATTCTATTACAAATTATCGCCATATTGCACTATAATTGTCACGTGATGCACTCTATCGAGTTGAGCTTATAAAAGGGGGTGTGGTCCTTTGAAGTTCACCGGTCTTCCAAACCCTCCCACTACAATAACTATGGCCGAATTAAGGCGAAGTGAATATAGGCTTGTAACCACCGAGCCTGAGGCGACTAATTATTTTAGTATAATTTCAGTATTGAAAAAGTTTTTTTTATAAATACAACTGATTTATGTTCTCAATTTCTGCTTCCGAAATTTTTCCAAAACGATTTCAGCCATGTTTTTTTGGGGAAAAGCAATAGTTACTGCTCAGACTGCTCTGAGCAGTAACTATTGCCTCATAGTTACTGCTGAGGGAGCCAATCAGAATGCTCAAAGGTCATTTTTCAATACTGAAATTATACTAAATTTATATATAGTACAACAATAAATTAGTTTGAGTATCTATGATAATGGAACTATATGTTAATTATGGTATAAAGTTTAATCTCTGTCTAAAGTGTTCGGTAATTTACAATAGAAGTATTTTTCAGGACTTGAATCTGAAATGATCGCAAACTTATCTTGAATAGCATCCAGTTGTACAATTGACAATGCATGAGACGTCTCCGAAAGTTTTTGAACGTGACTGCATAAGTCGCCATATCCATTCTCATTACTTAGGAGTGCATCAGAAAGGTGGACCTCTCGTCCAAAAGCGATACTCTTAACTTCAACACATTCTTTAAACATGATAAGAACAAATGCATCAAGTTTAAATGACACACCATCTTTCGTTCCTGTAACGTCATTCTTCCTTCTTGATCTTCGCTTGTATTTCGTGCAGTGAAACACGTTTCCGTTTACGATTGCTTTAGTGAAAAACTCCCCTTCACATTCAATGTCACTCCTTTCATAAAACTCCTCGACGAGATACCTTTCCTCCACAGTCAGAGGTCTTGAATAGGATGCCCCCAAGAAAGTCACATTTTGTTCCATTTTTCTTGCCTTCTTTAGCGGTGCGTACCCATTCAGTTGCTCGTTCATGAAGCAGGCGACTTTATCTTCAAGAGGATCTGTAGTCTTAACATTGCTACATATCATAGACAATTCTTTGTACATCAGGAAAGAGTTCACAATTTGGTGTGGAACTGCTCGAGTCCCATGAAATAAACTCAGAAGTACCATGTTAAAGCCTTCAAAAATATATGAGGAGTAACATGGCAATGGACCCCAATCAATTACTGCTTGTACTAGATGGGTCAGCTGATGGACATTGTATGTCATATGCATTTTGCCATACAACACTTGAAATCTTTTTGTAAACTTCGACAAACAGTGGTCAGCCTTGTTGAGATCTGCAGAGCTAATACTTGACTTGGTCAGCAAGTAAACACCTTCTACCAAAAGAAGTAAATGTTTAAAATACTGTGGTGGAAGCAACCCATGGAGAATTACTGGCGAATACAAGAGTAGCCACCAGTGCCATTCAGAGCCCTTCCAAAACGCTCTTTGTGTAATAGATCTTGGGATCCTTGTAACCTCTTGCGGTGGCATTATCCTTTTCAACAGTGAGTCAATAAGTCCAATGTCTTTGCCAAGATACCATGGCTCATTGTGATTGGTTGAATCAAACCATAGATGCCCTAGTTGTCTTGTAACACCCAGGTCTATGCAATGTAGGTTGTCTACAACAAATCCTCTTGCAATGTCAAAGTAAGGCAAATCAGACAGTTTTGTTGGCCCTTTCACCCCTTTTACTGGCTCTTTTTTTCGGAAGGCAAGTCGACCATCTTTCTTTATTTTTTCATGTGTTCTCAAGTCAGGCTGCACGTCCTCTTCTAGGTAGACCCTGCAATGACCACGTCCTTTTTCAATTGTCTCTCCTGGATTTTCACACCAACTACAGCCATACAAACCATTAAATTGCCGGATATTCTGCAAGGTACACCTTGCCACACTGTCACACGAGCAAATGCACGAGCAAATGCACGCGAAAACTCGTGAACAAACATTCACACCACCTCGAACCCATTTCATTCCAGTGTTACTTAAGTTTGTAAGTTCCTCTGTAAAAGGCCTAAGGAAAGTAGTCATAATAGGTTTCCCAGTTCCAAACCATAAACCAATTAAGAATATGTTTTCTTTCCTTTGCTTCGGTGGAAGTTCATTCAAGATTCCCTGGAGTGGCCAAATCCCAAAGTTTGAAGACTTGAAAATTGGTACTCCATCACAATTGAAGGAAACACTTAGGGCATTTGGATCGGACATCAACAAGCCTCCAACAATAGATTGGTATAATTGGCCATCAAAAATATCTTCAATAGCTGAAGAAGACACTTTGTTCCTTGTAAATCTATATGCAAGGTTTAAAGTCTCACCACACTTTGTGAACAAATCACGTATTTGCTTTTCGAGAGGCAAGTAAATGAAGAAGTTCCCATCTCGCAGTAGCACATCCTTTTGATACACTGCATTACATATTGTACATTCAAGGCATTCAAATCCTGTCAGCATTGCATTGCAAATAGGGCAATACAGTTTGAACTGAACACCTTCCTTAAAAGGATTAAAATGTTTGTCAAAAAGATACTTTGTCTTTGGCAGGCGTGAATCAGCAGGGAGCAATGCAGCTAGCAGTCTAAGCAGGTTTCCAACAGCAGCACCAGATAGATTGTTTCCAAGAACAAATGCCATTATCAACAACAAACATTGACCAACAGTCACATTAGCTCCTCCATAAAGTGGTTGATCAACATCAGTTTCATTACTCTGAATTTCAGAAGGTGACAAAATTTATTATAAAGATATTATAAATGTAGGATATTTCTATAAAAATCATTTTAATAACATGAAACTTACATTAAAATCACCCAAAACATCGTCATCAGTGTACTCTTGGCACTCATCATCTTGGTCCAAGCTATCTTCAAAACAGTCCTCTTCTTGCTCTTGGATGGATCCTTCATCAACTCCAAATATGTTGAAGGCTGATAAGAAAAAAATATAACATGAGTCATCCTGATAAATATAGATTATATTATTTAAATAGGTATACACTAAACATTTCACATAACTTCTGCAAAAAATATTCCCAGTTTGGTTCAACTCCTCAAATGGCTTACACTTTAATAAAGGATTAAGGCTGGTGCATGAAAAACCCCCTCATCACAATATATATATACTAATTATAAGTCTTGCGCCTAGGTATACAATACAGTATACACTGTATATAATACATAATCTATGACATTATTACGTAGACTTTCACTGCTATTGTTTTTTTACTAGGTTTATCATAGTAAGGTATAATTGCAGAATACCCTGCCACATATATTTCTACTGTGTAGCCGGCTACGTAGTCAGAAAAAACGCGCTTAAAATGGCTACGCGGTCAAATTACTACGCAGTCAACTTGCTACGCCGGATTAATCATGACGAACTATATTTTGCCAAAGTTATGCCTGCTCATAATGGGTTAGTTTTTTTAAATGAATTTCGCTGTTTATAGACAGGCTCAGGGCATGACAGAAATTATTGAATAATGATTAATGATGCTATAATACTTTTTTTGATCACAACAATGACCAAGAATATTTAATGATGCTATAATTCTTTTTTGATCACAACAGTTACCAAGAATATTTAATGACAGATTTTTACTTCAGTTACACTGCATGCGCTATAGCCGGCAGTATAGGCTAGAAACTTAACGCTATTAATGACCCATACTATAATGCCTTTAATTAAAATATCCTTCCGGCACATGTCCTTCGCGCTCCAGAGCTGACTTAATATTCAATGTTATTGATGATGGTGAAGGCATCGTCAATCTCTTCTCATATTCCTCTCGACTGCACATCAACCCTTCTTTCGACCAATCTATATCACTTACTGCCTTCTTTAAAAAAACTTCCACTTGTCGCGCAGTACGTGGAACACGAACCTTTACCATTTTGCCAAAGAACTCCAACTCGGATACTGCTCCCACGAATTCACCACTAGATACGTTTCGCACATTTCTCGGACCACTTTGTTTTAAACTTCTTAGAGTTACCACTGGCCCGCCGAATAAGACAACTGCGTTCTTCACACTCATCATCGTCAACTGTGGTTTTAGCGCATCCTTAACAATAATAATAAAAACAATGAATGGTTTAATAAAAACGCTTTCCATTTACAACTCATTTACACTCTTAACTATGTAACAAACCTTTGTTGACGACCCAATTTCTCTCACGAAATCAATTACCACGGATTTTTGATTTTCCGCATATTCAACATACAACAGTGCCGCCTCGAAGCTCTCTAAACTCACTTCATTCGGAGGAAGACTTGGCTTCTTTCCTTCAAGGATTGCCTCGGCCGTGTGGTTAAATACATGAAGTCCTACAGCTACCCGTTGCACCAAATCCACTTTCTTCGATTTTGGCGGGACGTCTCCAGCCAATAGAGCTTCGTTAAGCTCCTCAATGAATGCTTTGTTCATCGATTTTAATGCGTCCATTGCACCTTCACATAACGTATAGGTCACGTTGCCACCATTATGCGCATTTTGCATTTCCACGAAAACTTCCTCAAAGCCGTCGACACTTAAACTATCCAGCCTTTCTTTCGCCTCGGCGCTTTCATCTGGACTTGGTCTTAAACAAGTTGGAAACAAAAATATAAATCTATCGAGCAGACCGTGACCATGATCCATTCTACAAATTAGCTTTGTCGCGTTTGGAAGTTGCGTGGCCCCGATTATTGAAAATGCAGTGTTCTCCCCAATTTCGCGTACTTTTTCTGTCGCGAATCGATAGGAACACCTTTCCCCAGAGAAAAGCTCGCACAGCACTTGCACGTCTCCACTTGCGTTCTCTTCGTCACACTTTAATAGTTTGTTCATTATATCAAATACTTCTGGCGATACGATAACACCACTACCAACAGTCGACACGGCTTTCACCAAACCAGACGACGTAGTTTTTTCAATTATGAAGTGACCGTCATCAATCGCGTCTTGCACGGCAACCAACGGTTTCAGCGCTCCTTCTTTCAATGCCTGAGATTTGCCAGTTGTAGGTGCCCCACTAAATATGATATACACATTTAAAGGCATGGTTTGACAACCGTTGTTTAGCAAAACCTTCTCTAAACCAAGTGTAAACCCCGTTGCGGTTAGTAAACAAGGCACAAGATAACCTGGCGCACAACTCATCGACAACGCTTTACTGTTAATCAAGTTCCATGTGCGTTCTCCAAACATATTCCCGTAACTGAATGGCATTTCTATTAGTCGGCGATGAAGCTGAGCCCATGTCTTATCCTGTTGTTTAGACAATTTCAATAGAGCCATTTTCTTTCAACAAATCCGATACTTCTGCACACACAACCTCAGCTTGCCAAAATAAAATTTTTTCACCTATCATATCACATATATATACGTCAATTCCTTAATATATTCATGTCACACTCGGCCACGGTAATCTAACACTATTATGTATGCTGTCATGTCATCTTTCGCTCAAAGTCGCACAAAAGTTTTTGACATCTATGCGCAACATTTCAAAATCTCCACAAAGAAACGTAGAAACCATGTATCGAGTTAAATTGAGAAAATCCGTTGCGGTTCAAACACATTCCTCCAGTTTTTCCAACATAGAGGTTGCCAGTCAAACTTCATCGGAAGGTATATCCTATTCACGAAAACAGCGACTACAACAGAGTCCTTTCACTACGTACGACGACCTGAAAGAATCGATTTTTTCCTCAAAAGATTTTCTATTCCAATGGCTTAAAGACCGCCAGTTAATAGCCGCCGAACAGCTTTGTCCACAATGTGACTCCGTCATGACCTGGACTGAAACAACAGATCGAAAGGATGGCTATAAATGGCTTTGCCGCAAAACAACAAATGGTAAACGACATCGAGTGGAAGTGAGCATAAGGAAAGGAAGTTGGTTTGAAAAAAGCAACTTTACCGTTGAAGAAATAATAAAGTTTACATACTGGTGGACAGTCGATCTTACTCAGTCGCAAATCGTTCAACAACTTGGCTTCGCATCAAATTCAGGAGTTGACTGGGACATGTTCTGTCGGGAAGTTTGCGAAGTTGTCATGCTACAAGAATCTCTTCCGATAGGTGGCCCGGGAAAGGTCGTTCAAATCGACGAGTCTAAAATCGGTAAACGTAAGTATCACAAAGGTCACAGGGTCGAAGGCCAATGGGTATTCGGAGGGATTGAAAACGAATCCAGAAAATCGTTCATATTTGCGGTTGAGAAGAGAGACGAAGCCACACTTCTGCCATTAATCAAGAAGTGGATTCTTCCTGGCACGAAAATCGTCTCTGATTGCTGGAAGGCTTATATAAACTTAGAAAAACATGGCTACGTTCACGCAACAGTCAATCACTCGAAAGAGTTTGTGAATGACGATGGCGATCATACAAACAGAATTGAAGGCCACTGGCGGCAAATGAAAGTTGCTCTTCCGACCCATGGACGAAGGAAGCATCATTACTCATCTTACTTGGCAGAGTTTGTATGGCGTTATACTCATAGAGGGGAGAACTTATTTAACACATTCTTGCAAGACATTGCTAAAATTTATAAAGTTTGAAACTTTAATACCTAATACAAACAAACATTCTAAATATACATTACTATTTTTGATACATTTATATACGGTCAACATTTATTAGTTACATGCATATGCTTGAATATATTTCAACTGTATAATAAAGCAAGTATTGTTCCCTTAACTATGCTGCCAAATTACCTTTAAATTGTCATTGCTTCGTTCTTTAAAAACACACTTCGCATGTCTATACAGTGTTCGGTTAGAAATACAAATCTATGCTTGCCTATAGTTGCCTTTAAATTGTCATTGCTTCGTTCTTTAAAAAACACACTTCGCGTACAGTGGATATGCTTGAATATATTTCAACTGTACAATAAAGCAAGTATTGTTCCCTTAACTGAAAAAGTTTAAATGCACGTAGCCAGTGGACTGCGTAGCCAGATGACTACGTAGCCAGTTCACTGCGTAGCCACTTCACTGCGTAGCCAGTTCACTGCGTATCCACTTCACTGCGTAGCCAGTTCACTGCGTAGCCAGATAACTACGTAGCCAGTTGACTGCGTAGCCACTTCACTGCGTGGCCAGGTGACTGCGTAGCCAGATGACTGCGTGGCCAGGTGACTGCGTAGCCAGTTCACCACGTAGCTTCTTGTGGCGGGGTATTCTGCAATTAATCCTCATAGTAAATTGAATGAACAGGCGAATGTAAAAAAATGAATATTTTATGCCATATATTTTTATTATTAGATTAAACAAATTGCCAAGTGAAAGTGTGAATACAGATACAGTGCAAGTAATATACTGCACAGTAATAATCAATAACAAGAAAGCACTTGCTAGCCGTATAGTGAGTAGTGACCCGACAGAGCAAGTGCTTTGAAATAGGATACCATTTGGGGTTCTATTACAGACCACTGAAGGCATGAATTCTGATGATTTAAATATAGCAGTATTACTAGACTAGGTAATGTATATCAGTATTTGTATATCAGTATGTATCACACATTTTATTTTAAATTACAAAATTCTCAATGGGGTAGAAAAATACCAAAATTGTTATTGAGTTTATGAAATGGCCCTGCATGCTGCAGCTTACCATAAAGCTAAAATGAGCTAATGAAATAAAATTATATGAATTAAATATTGGCATGGTCACCATGCATTAAATTGACGAATATGAATATATATATATATATATATATATATATTATATATATATTGAATGACGGAAGTCTGCAGAATCTCAGACAAGAGTATGATGATAAGGTTGAAAGGATGAAACTTCTTCAAATTCCTACTTTATCACAGCAAAGGCTTCAAAGCATCTGCACAAAAAGAATTAGAGAACTACAGGAAGAGACTGAATTCCTGAGCCAAGGTTTTACAAAGTCTCAAGTGCATTTTGAGACCAAAGTGAATCAAGCCAACTGTCCAGAGTATGTTTTGAAAGATACCAGCTGAGAAGTTGTGGAATACCCAACCCTACTCCAACAGAGCCAGAAACTTGGTATGGATTTTGAAGGTATGTTGGCCTTGGTGTCAGGGGAAATGATGACAAAGGCAATAAGATGTCATGTACACAGAATTGCATCCCAGTGTACGACCTTTCCAAAGAATTACTTCAAGAAGAAACGTACAAGTGCTAGCCATGTTGTAGTTTCAATGCTGTCTGATGAACGCAGATCAGTTAAACCATATGCACTTCCAGTTCGTTGTGTGGCGTGTACTACATTGCTGATGGTGAGTTTTCCTGTTTGAGGACACAAGGTGAAAATCGTCCTTTGCACTTATGGCAGATTATACACAACGTCCGTGAAGTTGGTCAAAGCATGTCAAAAAAATTACTCCTGGGTTGTCTTGAGTTAAAATCAAGTACAGTATTGTTCACTTATTTTTATTTAGTTGTGCAGTTTGCCAGTTGGGAACTTTAAAAAATCCTGTTACAGTTTTATATACAACAATAATTGCAAATGGAAACTGATTTTTATTTTTATTTTTGACAGTGTCTGATGATGGTATGCTTGTGGTATCAAACCCAATCCAAGGAATTCCAGACCAAGTTATTTTGGAGATAGACAACATGAGAAAAGTCCATGGTCTCAGTTGGGAAATTGACATATCTTCAGTCAGAAAGCCACTGGTTCCTGATGGTTTCACAGCATATCCTTTTAGGAGAAATACTCCAGAATCATTCTTGGACATGTTGCGTTCAATTGTTGCAACATATATGTTTTGCAACAAATTGGAGAATTTCTCTCAACACCTGTACATCCCAGATATTGATTCTGTCATGGGCACTCCAATTTTAGTTTCAAAAAATCTTGCTCTATGTTTTTTATGAATGTTTTTCTGGACATGGAAACTTATCCTCATGAGGTAAGTAGTCAAAAACAATCTCTTCGGAGATCAAAACAAGCTCTTTGGAGATCAAAACAATCTCTTTGGAGGTCAAAACAGTCTCTTCTGAGAAGATCTAAAGAAATTCACCAGCAAAACATTATACATTTATATTGTATAGATAGCAGCTGTGATTGGTGTATAAATTCAGATCACAATACCACAATACACATAGCCTCTGTTGTCGCTGCCGACCGACTGTACGGAATTTGGCAAAGCAAGCTAATACCAAGCGATCTAGAGACCGTGCATCTTCCAGGTCGCATTTAAAGAGAATTAAATTGGCTATGAGAAAGAGAAAGAGTAGATGCACTTTAAAGCATTTTTTTGTAAGAAATGTCCCTAGGTCATCCATTTTAAATAAGATAGCTAGTTATTTCAAAAAAATTTTGTTTTCAATTTGTGCCAATGCGGCATATTTTTATCAATTCATTCGGATATTTAAAGTCTTTTGTCAACTTAATGGAGAAAAAGATTTATGTAGTAAAAAAATCATTTTGTAATGTTTTATACAGTCAAAAGATAGCAGGCAATATTGCTAGTAAACAACATTACATATCTCAAAGGAAACTAATGTTGTCAGGCGATATTGAAAGAAATCCTGGTCCTGTTCAAAACAACAGTCCCACTAGACTGTCATCAAATGTAGTGTTAGAGCAAAGGCTACAACGCTTTCATTTAAGACCATTTGATGTTGGTGGTGATGGCGACTGTTTTTTTCGAGCTGTCTCATCAGTTGTATGGTGACCCTGAGCACCATTTACAAGTTCGAGCATTTGGCATTGCTTATATGAGGGCTAATCCTCAGAGATTCATTGAAAGTAACACTGAAAACTCATGGTTAGAGTACCTCAATAATATGTCCATGCAAGGGTCATGGAGTGATGCTATGATTATGCAAGCTGTGGCTGATCAGCTGAAGTTAAAGATTGTCATTAGTGAGACACATGAACAATTTTCTGAATACAATATACAGGGTGTATTAAAAAAAATGTCCCAAATGTAAAATTTCCGTTTTTCAGGATATTTTGCAGAATTTGGCAAATTTTTGTGTTCCTAGAGATAGATGAGACTTATCTGGTATACCTAGGCCAAGTTTGGTTTTTCATTAACAAAATTATGTTACCGGGGGGGTGGTTCCTTTCCGCTGATATTGAGAGGGCTTGCGCGCGAAAATGTGAAGCTGAAATTGAGATATTATTTAGCTGTCTAAAAGTAGGAAAGCTTTTTACTAAACTGTCAGTTTCAGGAAAAATAATGCATATTGGGAGCAACGCGTGACCCCTAAAGGTGACAAAAATTTCATTGCGTGCAGTGGATTAAATGCATGGTTGATTTTAGCGTGACCGATCTCATGTAAGGCTGGGCAAATGAATAAATTAAAACGAGAAACTGAACACAAAACAAAGCGATTTATTCGTGATGTTAATCCTCAGCATATCCACCATTTCATTCGAAGCAAATTGCTGCTTGTCTGAGCATACTAAACACTGAACAGCGGAACCATTTGTCTGTCCATTTGCCTAGATTTGCCGGTGGTAGCGTAGGCGATTTGCAAGAAAGAATTTCGAACAAAATGGATAATTTGAGGCAGGACAGACAAATGTGGTTCGCCGTTCAGTGTTTACCATGCTCAGACGAGCCGCAGTTTGCTTAGAAAGAAATGGTGGAAATGTTGAGGATTAACATCAAGAATAAGAATCTTATTAAATCACTTTGTCTTCTTGTTCAGTTTCTTGCTTTAATTGATTCATTTGCCCAGCCTTGCATGAGATCGGTCACGCTAAAATCAACCATGCATTTAATCCACTGCGCGCAATGAAATATTTGTCACTTTTAGGGGTTGCGCGTTGCTCCCAGTTTGCATTATTTTTCCTGAAACTTTGACAGTTTATTAAAAAGCTTTCCTACTTTTACACAGCTAAATAATATCTCAATTTCAGCTTCA
Source organism: Dendronephthya gigantea (assembly GCF_004324835.1). Classification (NCBI taxonomy): domain Eukaryota; kingdom Metazoa; phylum Cnidaria; class Anthozoa; order Malacalcyonacea; family Nephtheidae; genus Dendronephthya; species Dendronephthya gigantea. The sequence continues at coordinate 1,054,740 of NW_021163056.1, read as the reverse complement.
CATTTTCGCACGCAAGCCCTCTCAATATCAGTGGAAAGGAACCACCCCCCTGGTAACATAATTTTGTTAATGAAAAACCAAACTTGGCCTAGGTATACCAGATAAGTCTTAATTATCTCTAGGAACACAAAAATTTGCCAAATTCTGCAAAATATCCTGAAAAACGGAAATTTTACATTTGGGACATTTTTTTTTATACACCCTGTAGTACAGGTATTTTCACCAACAGATTAACTTAGAGATATTTATTTAGGTCATACAGATGAGTACCCAGTGCGCAACATGACGTTGAATCAAAGTTGCATCGACATCGAAAAAGATTCGAAAATGCAAATGGAATCGATGTTGGGTTTTCGACGTCGGTTCGACTCGACGTCGTTTTTGGATGTCGTTTTTCTGAGGAAGTATTGATGAAAAATCACATGTGTGTTTGGGGAAATATTTATATGAATATTATGAATATTTTGCCAAACACAAGTGCGATTTTTCATTATTAACTAGAACTTGCGTAATTTCCTATCAATATCATTTTAGTGAATTTACAAGTACAAAAAAGTATCTTGTTAACATAACCATCAAATACTACAATTGCTAGTCCTACGATGATTTGTCCCGTCTTCCCCCACCGCCATGTCTATCAGGTGCATATTTCAGATATTTTGACACCGCCTGGTCAACTTCACTTTCTGTACCGGCTTGACTCTTTAGCACACTCTCTACAATAAAAAGAATATATAGACATTTTAATAAATTGGGTGAGGGGAAATTAATTAATTAATTGTAGAATAAATTCTGGAGGGTTAATAGATCATAATTTCGACTCGAAATAATGATCCATTAACCCACCAGAATTTTAATACAATGTTATATAAATTAATTGCTGCGGATAGCATTAATTTAACAAAATTTGTTGTCTCTATGTCAATCCACGCCTGATCTATAAACAGGACAAATATGAACTTTACAAACTTCTCTTGTTTTTAATCAAACACTTTTTTTAAAATAATTTTGAAAGAAATTATAGCCATATAATAATATAAACAGCGTTTCAATGCTACAGCGTGCAAAAATTTCAAGTTAAAGTACTTACATTTAATTACGCCATACATTGTCTTTCCAAATATTTTGTATAAGCCGAAAATATATACCTGTTAAAATGGCATAAAGGACGGTTTTTCAGAAAGCCATTTTGCCTCCAGGGCCATTCATGTTTATACCCGCCATTGCTTTAGTTAGTCATCAACCTAAAAAAATTATGTGTTTTTAATGCATGGCTATCCTACTGTTATGCTATTAACACCACAGACCATGTGTACATACCTGCTCATTATGCCACGGACATTGTTTTTAATTGTGGCTCCGCCGATTTTAGAAAGTCTTGAAATCTATACCATATAAAGATTTAAATTTGGTTTTAAGGCATGTTAGTCACTGAGAACTAGAATTCAGTGCTCTTACCAGTAGTTTTCTGGTTTTCTCGTCAGACAATGAATCCTCCAAACTTTTCAAGTTTGGTGAAGACTTACGTTCATCGGACATTGGAAAAACATTCAACAGTTTCTTCTTTCTATGGGGTGTTTGCAACCTATCTGGTTGCAAATTTTCTTTTTTGAAGGTCTCAACCTCAAAGGCACAGTTGAAGGTGTTCTTCTTAAAGGCGAAGACTATGAATGCGTCGCTAGTGCAGAGCGTGATGGTGATGTCGGTGATCGGATTAACAGTGAACGCGTTTTTGAGGATGAATGCGACTTTGAGGATAAACGCCACATTGAGGATGAACGCGACGTCGAGGGTGAACGCGACCTTGACAGTGAACATGACTTGGACAATAAACGCGAACACAGAGGCGAACGCGACCTTGACAGTGACTTTGACCTTGATCGCGATCTCGAGCTACACATATTGCTGCTGATGGTCTGTCGCTTTTTCTTTTCACTATACATTTTCTTTGACCTTTTTTCTTTGGGTGTTGATACAGCCTTGAAACTTCTTGGAGGAAGTGGCAAAACTAGAAAACGGGAAGGATTGGTCGCAAAGTGTTTTAGTTTAAAATTCATTCAGTTTAAAATCCTGTGAAATTCGAATTTCGTTCGAATCAAACAATCAAATGTACATCATGTACAGCTAGTTCAATTAAGGCCCGAAAGGCGTACTGGGCTTCCAAAAATTTCTTTATATTGTCTCTCCTTTAACATTTTGTAGTAAGTGAATGAGTCCTGCATGCTTTTCCGTCTTAGAGAGCAAGGTGTTGTTGTTACATTGAGTAAGCTGAATCACTTGCGCCTGCTATAGGATCATAGTGTGGCTGTCCAAATTGTTTTGAAATAAAAAAACATATAAAATGTACTGGTGAGCATGAGATGAGTTTCTCTGGTTCCTGTTGCAGCCTTAATTCTTCTCCACTACTTGTTTCCGCTGTTGTCGTTAAGTCGTAATTGTCACATATATTTCTTTCATCTATTAAATGAATAAAATATTATATGCCAATACATAATCCTGTCCAACGCTACTTCCAAGGGACTCGCTTAAATCGATTTCATATTACATTAAGAGAAGACTAAAGTGCACAAGTGTTAACCCTCTTAATCTCTTTAAATTCGCATCAAGTGATCAAAACAAAAAAATATTGCTTGCCAACCTGATTGGATTTTAATTTTTATGAGTGGAAAGCTGTGCCATCTTTCCAAAGGTTCTCTCTTCTTTGCTAACGGCTTCAGGACATTTAAAGTGTTTGGCCATCTCACAGTCTTGTCTTCGATCCAATTACTTGGAATGACAGCTTCTTCCTCCAAATCACCTTCCTTCCATACAGCTCTTGCCCACATGTTTTCTGCAAAGTAATATCAGGCTATAAAAATAAAAGACAACATTAGAAATCTGGAATGCTCAGTACAATGAGACTTTAATTTCATCAATATCACTTTTGTATCATTCACATTAACTTACAGGGTAACTCAGAAATCATAGCCTATTTGTCATTTCGCTCAACTTTGTGGTGTAGTGGAAATATCGCATAACCAGTACCAGTAGATATTGGCAAGCACACAGCCTTGCGATTTAATTGGGACTCTCTACTAAACGACGTTTCACGTTGCGTCTAATGCTGCGAGCATATACGATCTGAAAGATCTTTGAATCGGCTGGACTATCAAAGAAACTCTCTACCTGTCCTTTAGGCAGCACATCACAAACAAGTGTTTTGTCATCCCTTTTTTCGTGGACAAATACATAGTTGCCATCATTCAACAGTCTTTGAAACCCCTTTCAATGGAGCCTATTCAAGTAAAATTGCCCTTGGCAGCTACTTCCTGACCAGAACTATACAATTCGGAAATTCTCTTAGCAGCCTGGACAATCGGATTTTGACCACTTCTTACATACTTTTTAAGCTGCTGCATGAAATTTTCAAACGGGAAGCACAATATTTCGTTTAACGAACAGTCAAAGTTCTTGACATCATCAGGTAAGTGTAAAAGAGAATGCACATTGTAAACTGTGAAACAATCACCATAGATATGCTTACAGTTCTTAACAAAAAATTATAAGAGCTGCCAAGCATACTCCAAATGTGAATCTCTTCCCTCTTTATCTTGATCAAGCAAAATAGATATGGAAATTGAGAATGCCAAGAAATGTTGGTACAATTCTTTTGAAACTATATCTTTCAAGACAACGGGCCCAGTATAGAGTAAAAACTGACAGAATTCGGTAGCCTTCCATCTTTCTACGTCATCTAAAGATCTTGGTTGCCTTGCAAACTCGCTAGGCATTGAACCTTTCAAAAGGATTAATCTGGACGATATTTGACCAGTCTGCTGCGAAGATAACTTGCACTTCCTGGGACCCTTTCTCAAGTAATATAAAATACGTTTTGTAACTCCCAAACAGACAAGATCCATGTAGTCCAAAGAAAAGTCTCAAACGCATCGAACACCGTGATCAACTAAGAGCATGGTGTTTTTTTGATGGTCCTCATATTGGATAGCCTGTGCACAAACCTATATCCGGAAAGATAAAGGTCTGTGAATACTTGAACGAATTCTTGTCGATGCATAGATTAAATCTCCAGTTTTGGAGAATTAATTTATGCATATATATAATATTAATCATAATTTGAAAATAATTATGAATATAACACACTATTTAAAATGGCGGCTTATTCAGAAGAAAATTTTCAATTTGCTTTGAAGTTAGCATGCACATTTTTTCCTGTTGAGGATCTGTATCAGAAATTGCACGAGAAACAAATATTGGCATTGAGGTAGTTCTTCGCAGGAAATGATCTGTTTTTCAGCGCACCTACTGGATTTGGAAAATAATGGCAGACACTTTGAATGACCATGTAGCTGGCACGAGTGTCATTATTGTAATTTCTCCGCTTAAAGCTTTGATTGCAGATCAAGTTAATTATCTTAACACTCACACAGCAGTTAGAGCTGTAGACCTGACGGACCTGTTGATTTCTAATGAAAAAGAGACTCTGCGCTTGATTAGCAAGGAGTTGTATGGTATAGTTTACTCTTCTCCTGAGACCTTTTTATCAATCAAGTGCTGGAGGGACCTGGCATCATCTCGTGATTTTAGACATAGATGTGTAGCTTTAGTTATTGACGAAGCTCACTGTTTAGTTCAATGGTAGGAATTCATTTTGTGTGTATGCCGTAATATTACTTAATTAAAAAAATCATGTTATTTCCTATTTTTTATGTTTTTAGCCCATGAAAAGTTCAATGTTAGTAGGCAACATAAACCCCATGCTGCTATATTGTGATTCTTTCTATTAAAAAGCATTTTTTAATATATTTACTATAGGAGGGCATCACAGTCCACATCATCACCATTTAGGCACTGGTATGGTAAACTTGTTGAATTTAGATCACTTCTCCCATCAAAAACACGGTTCGCTCTGTTTACTGCCACAGCAACACCGAAGACAAAATACACAATTTTTGAAATGTTAAATTTAACTCCATGAAGAGTATTTTGTATTGAAACAGATCCAATCAGGAAAAACATTCTATATATTTTCCACTACATTCATAAAAGATCAAGGTATGGAGGATGTATTCAAACCCATAATCAAAGAAGTACAAAAAAATAAAGAGAACACCACAAGAACAATGATTTTTTGCCAAACCAGAAAACAATGCTTTCTTCTTTATCGTGTATTTAATGTTAATCTTGGACAGGACATGTAATGTGATAAAGAACTGGCTCCTGAAAGGCGATTTGTTGAAATGTTTCATGCAGGCACACCAGCCAGTGTGAAATCCCATGTTGTAAATGAAATGGGGAATACTTATAATCATCTTAGAATACTAATCTGTACAAGTGCTTTTGGAATGGGGATCAACTGCAAGGGCCTTTATAGGAGCATTTATTTTGGACCACTAGACACACTGGAAACTTTAATTCAAGAAACTGGTCGTCTTGGTCGGGATTGTGTTGATTCTATTTCGTATGTGTTATGTAATGGTCTTCTAACAAGTCGCTGTGACTACAAGGTTAAACAACTAGTGCAAATTGAAACATGCCATAGGGAGGAGATTGGTCGCAATTTTTCAGCTTATTCGTCAGATAATGCACCAACTCTTTGTAAGTGTTGTGTTAAATGCTGCACAAAATGTGATTGCGGACCAAATTGTTCGAAAGGTGGGCTCCATTTAAATTTATTTGACATTAAGGAAACTTCAGAAGAATTCACCTATCAAAATAGTAGCGGTTGAATTCGAACAGTTTCTGAATGTGAGAGAACACTGTTGAGAACTACACTGGATTGTTTTAAGGATTCGATTAGATCAGCCAGTGGTGATTTCAAGCCTGTAAGTTGTGGCACTGTCTTGCATGAATTTGATAATCTTCAAGTACAGCAGCTGATAAATAACTGTGAAAAAATATTCACCTTTAGGGACATATTTAAATTAGCTGAGATTTGGTGTTAAATCATGCAAAAAAATATTGTCAATTTTTCAAGAGGTGTTTGAAGATATTGACATTACATTCAATGAAGTGGACTTTGAGGAAGAAGACTTTGAAGACATGGAAATTGTACACAATGATTGGAATGAGATGCAAGAAAATAATTCCTCATCAACACTTATGGAAGAACTTGATCAAACTGTCGATGAAAGTGAAATTTCAAATGTTCAAGTCGGAAACGAAAGTGACATAATAGCACCAATTAAGACTAATACATTTATATGTATGTTTAACAGTTATCGGGCACATTTTTTCATTAAATATTTTTCTTGTGTTCATTTATCCACCTATACATATCATGCATATCAAAGTTGGTTTGAAGACTGTCTGTGATGCCAACAAAATGTTGGTATTGTCGGCCAGGAGTGAGGGTTAGTGCTTGTTGTTCTGTTAGCTCACTGACAATCTTGAGCAAATCTGTCGATCTGATCTTCTGTAATGCTCCCCTGAAAGTTTCTTCAAGTTATTTACCCAGTCAAAATTGTCAAGTATCAACTTATTTACAGCAAGTCCTTTGCAATATCGATCAAGAGCTTTAGGATTGGAGGCATTAGGACCAAAGTTACGCATTACAGTTTTCACAAGTCTGTTGTAGTGTTGTAAGGCCAAGTCTAAAGGAAAGTTTCCTCCAGGCCCATTCTTTGTCTTGTAAAATCTATTCCACATCAAACGGTGAGCCGATCGTGGTGTGAGCAGTGCATTCAACTGACAGGCTATGTACAATGCCTCCAAAGCATATTTAGAACTACCTGTTCCCTCATGTTTCAGATATGGTAGAGCAAATTTCCAGCAACGAATTACACGGGCACCATCACCTTCTGATATTGCATCGTAGAAGTTTTGAATTAGTAGACCAATTTCCAGTAATGCTAGTTGATAATTTAACATGTCATCTTGTGGTGATGTGGATGAGTCAGTTTCAACAGGAATTGCTGTTGATATTCCATGTTTAGCTTCATGATCCCGCCTTGATTTCCCATCATACTTGAATGTTTTACCGCAGCCAGGGAAACGACACTTGTGTCTACCATCAGTTGTCAAGTGAGAAGCAGCTTCTCTCTCTTTGTCTTCAACACCTTGCTTCATCTTTAACAATTTTTTCATTCTTTCTTCGTTTAAGACGTACTGATCAACAATCTTTTGAGCAAGGGATTCAATGAATCTTCTCTTCTCCATATTTGGGCTGTCTGCGTTCAAATATGTAGGCAGGATGCTACTGTCTGGGAGACTGTCTACTGAATCAATTTTAAGAACTTTTAAAGCAGCAGCAATAACTCTCGCTTTAATGGTTAAGGAAAAGAAGCGTTTGCATGCATTTGCATGATTTGATATATCTTTGGAGACATTTTGTCTGTCTATTAGGGTACGGTCGCTGTACAAGGTACACTTGTCATTTTTCGATGTTGTGTGATAGAATGCACCATATGCAAGCTGCAATAAAAATAGATATAAATTTATATAAACAGGACATTAAATTGTTTATAAAATTGTAACAATTCAGTAGAAACACAACATAAATCTTATTTATTCTCTTAGGTCATAAGCTATTGTTTTAATATAATACTAGCATTTATTACCTCTAAGAATTTAACTTCAGCATGGAAGTCAGCAGCTTCGAAGTGTATTCCTTCTCGTCTTTCTTCTGCTGTGAATGCATTAGCTACTTCTAGTAAGCTGTTGACCCCTCGTTCTACAGTTAGCTGGTCTCCAACAACAGGTTGTTCAGCATACTTTTGTTTATTCTCAGCAACGTAAGTGGTACATACTGATGTAACTTCTTAATCACTTCTTGCATGCCCTCTGCTTTATTTTCATTTTCATAAATGATCCCAAGGAATGTCTAACCAAATACAACAAAAAGGGAAAACAGTTGGAATACAGCTATTTTGATATTCAGAAGGCATTCTTACAACCCTTTTATTTCAAAAGTATTCTCATGTTCAAAAAAACTAGTATCATATTAATTTAGAACCAATTGTTCATTGTAACAATGTTTGACAATGGATTAATACTGTTTAAATTTTACTGATTTTGTCATATTTTAACATCATGGTGTTGCTTTGAAATTATATTTATAAATATATTATTTATAATATATAGTGAAAACATAGAGTTAAGCACAAGTTTAATCTGTATCTATTGCACATATACAGTTCAATGGAAACCATTAGAAAATTATGTAATAGACTAAAAGAAAATAATTCACTCCAAGGCAAATAGCAATTGATCTCACCGTTTTCGTTTTTTGTTTTAATTCAACTTGAATACTGGTGCTGTATGTGTGATGGTGTTACATCTTTCAGGAAGTTCAGACAATGTATTTCCTCTGTAATATATTGAGATACAAGTACCACATAATCATTTCGCTGTTTACTATGATCCAGTTGACTTGTTAATACTTTCCCATTTGCCATATCCATGATATCTGCTATTGGCTTTTTATCACTAAGATGACACCCTGATACTCGGTTTTCTGTGCTCATATAGCTGCAGAAATGTAGATCCGGGTCCTTGTACGATTCAATCATGTTGTGTGTTGTTTGATGGTAGTCAATGTTATCAAGAACAATCTTTCGACCAACATCAACATTTACAATGGGATTAGCTTTTGCAAATTCCAGTGGTGGTGAAGAGGAAATTGGGTATAGGTTCTGAAGTCTCTCACATTCCTTGTCTACTTTATCCCCCTAATTTCAGCATCATGTTGCTTCCCATATTCATCTAACTTCTTGTAGTATGTTGTGTGTGATGGTCCAAGACATATTGCTTTAAGTCTTCTTATGATACCCTGAAAAATGTAAGAAATTAAGATATATAATAATTAATTCCATAGATCTAAATATGAATACTAATGCCACAGAATAAGGAAATGCGCTAATGCTGTAATTTTAAACATGGTGTTTATTGGTCAACTGGCTGATTTACTGATGACACTTACTGGGCCACCTGTTAAGATAAAAGTATTCAAATGTACATATCAACTGACAACTGTGACTGTGTATATTACCATAAATCCTGAATGTTGAAGAATGATAACCAGTGTGAGTTGAAATGCATAAAGATTTTGTGAACGATGATTTAAGCACACTGCTGCTGATACACCGACAGCGTTGATCCATCTTTTATCGCCATCATTTTGTGTTTTTTTCGGGTTAAATGATCCGGACTTAAGCAGAAGGTGGAAAACTGGAGCACGCTCTTTAAGTTCGTCACTGACCTTTTCAAGTGAGAACTTTGATATGTTATCTGGGTCATTTAAGCACAGACAACTTAGGGACTTCTTGGAGCATAATTTTGAACATTCTCTGTTCACTTCTTTTGATAGTTCCTTCAGAATATGCGGACGCAGAACTTTACTTTTCCACGCCGGCATTAGCAATTTGTCAAAACATTCCACGACATAACATTTTACCAAGAGAAACGAGCTCCTCTGAAACAATTTTCTCTTTATTTCCCCATGGCCATTGAACACGAACAGAAACTTTTGTTTCTGTAATTGGTCTATTACATTCTACTTCTCCGATATTCTGCCTTGACTCAGTTGACTGTGAAAGAATCGGTGTGCTCCATTGTGGTGTGCTCTTGAGGTGTACTCGAGTGTTTGGGAACAAAATTGAATGGAAGATACAGTGAAACCAAGTCGGAATTAGAGGAATTTAATCTTTTTCGAGGGATTCTTTAGTTTGCAGAGAATTCCATTTTCTCCTGCTCCTTTTCTATACTGAAGAATTAAATTCTCATCCACTTCCGCAAGTTTATCCTTCAATGCCCTTTGTTTCCTTACAACGCGAACGCAATTTTGGCAGATATAATCGGATGATTCGGTCACAACAAATGTAAGGTCTTCGAGCTCTACATGGATATTTGACTTTCCACGTACGTAGTTTCGATCACAATTGTTATATATGACTTTGAAGCACAAAATACACTGTGTGTGTGACATTAGTGAGATAACAGCTTTTGAAGCTTGCTTTTTAAATTGTAAACAAGTTAAATTAAGTTGTGGAATAATTAACATATTTAACTGAATTTCGTTACCATTCTTCTACCCGGCCTGGACAAGAATTCGTTCAAGTATTCACAGACCTTTATCTTTCCGGATATAGGTTTGTGTACAGGCTACATATTGGAGTAAGGCAAATTTCTCGTCACTGCGGTATTCTGCATTATCATTTGAATTGAACACAACTCTCTCATTCCACATCCCAGTATGACCAATAATGCACTTCAAAAAACACCGCGCAAGAGCATCGCAGCAAAAACACTTTAACCCAAATTTGAATTTCTTTTTCTCATACCAAATTCCACCACATTTTAGCTTGTCAAGCTCATTAAGAAAATCGGCAAGATACTCACCAACGGAATTAGGTTTGCTTTTGCCATAAAACAGGGCTATCACAAAGCCATCCAAGTTATTAAATCTACCCAAAATTGGCCAGAATTTACCACTAGTTGACTTAAATGGAGGATGACCATCAATATTGACCAACAGTTCAATGTCAGATAATCCCTCAACCATATTACGATTTTTCGTTAAATACATACATATACATATATATACATATATATATATATATATATATATATATATATATATATATATATATATAGATATATATATATATATATATATATATATATATATATACATATATATATATACATATATATATACATATATATATACATATATATATATACATATATATATACATATATATATACATATATATATATATATACATATATATATATATACATATGTATGTATGTATGTATGTATGTATGTACGTATGTATGTACGTATGTACGTATGTACGTATGTACGTATGTACGTATGTACGTATGTACGTATGTACGTATGTACGTATGTACGTATGTACGTATGTACGTATGTACGTATGTACGTATGTACGTATGTACGTATGTACGTATGTACGTATGTACGTATGTACGTTGTACGTATGTACGTATGTACGTATGTACGTATGTACGTATGTACGTATGTACGTATGTACGTATGTACGTATGTACGTATGTACGTATGTACGTATGTACGTATGTACGTATGTACGTATGTACGTATGTACGTATGTACGTATGTACGTATGTACGTATGTACGTATGTACGTATGTACGTATGTACGTATGTACGTATGTACGTATGTACGTATGTACGTATGTACGTATGTACGTATGTACGTATGTACGTATGTACGTATGTACGTATGTACGTATGTACGTATGTACGTATGTACGTATGTACGTATGTACGTATGTACGTATGTACGTATGTACGTATGTACGTATGTACGTATGTACGTATGTACGTATGTACGTATGTACGTATGTACGTATGTACGTATGTACGTATGTACGTATGTACGTATGTACGTATGTACGTATGTACGTATGTACGTATGTACGTATGTACGTATGTACGTATGTACGTATGTACGTATGTACGTATGTACGTATGTACGTATGTACGTATGTACGTATGTACGTATGTACGTATGTACGTATGTACGTATACGTACGTATGTACGTATGTACGTATGTACGTATGTACGTATGTACGTATGTACGTATGTACGTATGTACGTATGTACGTATGTACGATGTACGTATGTACGTATGTACGTATGTACGTATGTACGTATGTACGTATGTACGTATGTACGTATGTACGTATGTACGTATGTACGTATGTACGTATGTACGTATGTACGGTATGTACGTATGTACGTATGTACGTATGTACGTATGTACGTATGTACGTATGTACGTATGTACGTATGTACGTATGTACGTATGTACGTATGTACGTATGTACGTATGTACGTATGTACGTATGTACGTATGTACGTATGTACGTATGTACGTATGTACGTATGTACGTATGTACGTATGTACGTATGTACGTATGTACGTATGTACGTATGTACGTATGTACGTATGTACGTATGTACGTATGTACGTATGTACGTATGTACGTATGTACGTATGTACGTATGTACGTATGTACGTATGTACGTATGTACGTATGTACGTATGTACGTATGTACGTATGTACGTATGTACGTATGTACGTATGTACGTATGTACGTATGTACGTATGTACGTATGTACGTATGTATGTATGTATGTATGTATGTATGTATATAGATAGATAGATAGATAGATACTAGAAGTCTAATTAGAATTGCATATGATTACATTTGCATGGGATTTCAATCATATTACACAACATATGCAATTCTAATTAGATTTCGAGTATCTATCTATTTATCTGCGGCCAACGTTTTTGCAAACGGGTGTATATACATATATATATATACATATATATACATATATATATATATATATATACATATGTATACATATATATACATATATATACATATATATACATATACATACATATACATACATATACATACATATACATACATATACATACATATACATACATATACATACATACATATACACATATACATACATATACATACATATACATACAAATACATACATATACATACAAATACATACAAATACATAGAAATACATAGAAATACATAGATATACATGCATATACATGCATATACGTGCATATACATGCATATACATCCATACATTTCTCGTCCCGCGATATCCAACGAAACATAGGAAATTTGTGCAAATTGATGCATTATTTAATGTCAATTATAATTTATGTGTACCAAAAACATGGCGGCCAGCGAAGGGCTTATGAATAATAATTTCAAGAGGCTTTTGATTTCATTAAATATACATTCAATGTCCATAAACTTTATGACGACCAAGGGACCAGTCATTATTAATCCGGTTAGGGGGCTGGGGGAAATTTATGAAAACAGCAAAAACTTTTCATGACCCCTTAAATTTTTAAATTGTGCTTGAATACGCTCAATATCACATGCGTCAAGATGAGAAATTTGTCAAAAAGTATTTGACCGTGCAAAAACAGCCTTAATCAAGTCAACTAGACCAGCAAGCATTATAAAAACAATTCAACATGAATCATGTTGAATTGTTTTTATTTACATGATTGCTCTGATGAAGGCTTGCAGTTTACAGCCGATCCGAAATTTAAGTTGTATTTAACGCTTTAAACTTGGAATGTTTTTAACTAGATCAGTTTCAAAACTTAAATATTTTATCATGTACTCTACTGGTCGCCAGAATAGCATAATAGCAGCATATACATATATTCAATTTATTTTCAAGTGAGATTTGTTTAGAGGTTGCTTCAACAACAATTTAACCTTTGGCAGATAGCTGTTTGTCATCAAGCTTCAAGTTGTATCCTGCTTGGAATTAAATTGGATTATATATAGAATTCAGATTTTGTTCTTTAGTTCTTGTTGTTTTAGCTGGGGTAGAAAATAATTTGTACTATAGAAAAAAATAGTTTCAAGTGGAATTTGTTAAGAGGTTTTTTACTTTTATTTTAACAACAATCATTGGCAGATAACTGTTTGTCATCAGTAATAATTGAATTATATAGAATTCAGATTTTCTTCTTTTAGTTCAGGTTGTTTTACTTGGGGTATAAAATAATTTGTGTTGTTGAAATATATAGCTGTGCTGTTTTCAATACAAACTGAAATACATGTTTACTTTTTATTTTTTATTATGTCCACACTATGGTTGACTCCATTGGACCAATCCTGCGGTCATTTGTGTAAAACTCTTAACTTCTAAATTGTAGTGAACTCCAAAATTCACAATTCTTTTTAGCTAATTTCTTTCCTAACTATACTTATACATAACTGTTCTTTATACCACTGGCTCCGGCTCTACCTTTCTGATGTTAAACAAAGTAACAGAGTACAAAAGCAGCTATAGTATATCAAATTGTTACCATTGATTGAAAATCAAAACAACACATGCTAAGCACTTTTGCAACATGTTATCAAATTAAAATAAAATTATATTTGGTACTATATGCACATACAAAAGGATGAAACCATATAGAAATTATTACAAGCAATGGATTCCTAATGTGGTATGCCTCAAACAAATTATTAGTGAAAAACATGTAATGTCTCCGAATAATTTTATACCTCTGCCCTGATGTACAACTGAAACATTTTCACTGTTGCTAATAATTTTATTTTGTACAGGCTATATCACAATCATTGTCCACAGAGAAAGATAATAGATCAACACCTGGGTCTAGAACAATTAAGCCACTATTTAGAGCTGTTAATTACATTATTTTAGTTGCAGTAAGACATTCAAAGTTGTTTTTGATCAATCTACACATTTCTTTTTAGCTAATTTCTTGCCTAACTATACTTATATATACATAACTGTTCTTTATACCACTGGCTCTGGCTCTACCTTTCTGATGTTAAACAAAGTAACAGAGTAGACAAAAGTAGCTATAGTATATTAAATTGTTACCATTGATTGAAAATCAAAACAACACAATCACATGCTAAGCACTTTTGCAACATTTTATCAAATTAAAATAAAATTACATTTGGTACTATATGCACATATAAAAAGATGAAACCATATAGAAATTATTATTTATTACAACCAATGGATTCCAAATGTGGTATGCCTCAAACAAATAGTGAAAGACAATTTCTAATGTCTCCCCATAATTTTATTCCTCTGTCCTGATGTACAACTGAAACATTTTCATTATTGATAGTGTCTCCCCATAATTTTATTCCTCTGTCTCTGTTCAACTGAAATATTTTCATTATTGTTAGTAATTTTATTTTGTACAGGCTATATCACGATCATTGTCCACAGAGAAAGACAATAGATCAACACCTGGGTCTTTTAGTTATACATAAGTGTGCTTTATACCACTGGCTCCGGCTCTACCTTTCTGATCTAAAAGAAAGTAACAGAGTAGACAAAAGTACCTATAGTATATTAAATTTTTACCATTAATAGAAAATCGAAACAACACATGCTAAGCACTTTTGCAACATTTTATCAAATTAAAATAAAATTACATTTGGTACTATATGCACATATAAAAGGATGAAACCATATAGAAATTATTACAAGCAATGGATTCCAAATGTGGTATGCCTCAAACAAATAGTGAAAGACATGTGATGTCTCCCCATAATTTTATTCCTCGTCTCTGTACAACTGAAACATTTTCATCATTGTTAGTAATTTTATTTTGTACAGGCTATATCACAATCATTGTCCACAGAGAAAGATAATAGATCAACACCTGGTCTAGAACAATTAGGCCATTATTTAGAGCTGTTAATTACATTATTTTAGTCGCAGTAACACATTCAAAGTTGTTTTTGATCAATCTATACATTAGGGCCATTTATACGAGCGAAATAAATCGCGGCCTAAAACCATAAACCCAGCCCTTCGTACAGCTCGTCCAAAATAAGCCCCAGCTAATTTAAGTCGCGGCGACCACATCCTAAATTAAACATTGGTGTTCAGCATCAATTTAGACTGGAAAAATTGTCTTGGCGGCCGGGACTTGCGACAGCGAATTTCAGTCGTTTATACGAGTGTTTGCATGCGATGATTGCGATCAACTGGCGATCAATAATTTAAACAATATCCCATATAATTTAAGCCGCGGCTTATTTTAGCTCGAAATAAACGGCTTATTTTCGCTCGAATAATCAGCCCTATTGCTTACCTCTATATTGAACACAAAATTGACAAATATGTTCTTTACTTTGATGTAAATCAGCCGTATGGAAGGGCCCATTTACAAAATTTTCTTTCGATATTTAGCAGCATATGGGTGAAATATGAAAAATTGACGCTCCCCCTCATTCCGTAAAAAACCCCCCCGGAAATCTGTGACAGACAGAAGGGCAGACAAAAAATCGAGATTTCGACTATATATACGTGCAAGAATAGTGTGCTGCCGCGCTGGTGCACGGCAGCAATTATTCAGTTATGTTAGCAAGACACAATAAGCTGCCTTGGCCAGTCATGTGTTTATATATGTGTAAATTCTCTAAAGGGAGAACAAAGTCCAAGTTCTTATAACATATGTAGAATATTGAAATTACCACAGATACTTTGGACTTTTTCTGCATCGAGTTGTGGCTTAGCATCCTTCTCTTTGTAAGCATTCGACACTTTACCAGTCAACGAATGGGTACACAGGACGTCTCTACTCCATAACATACCCATGATGGCATAAACAAAGTCTTTTAGCTGCGTTTTTGAACGGATATTCTTAAACTGACTTTTTGTTTGTGTTATATTTGGACATAATGACACCTAAAATTAAAAAAATAGTATTATAAACACAAAATAAATGAAAACATCTGTATTAGCAAAATATTTTAGGTTTCTTTGGGGCACTTTAGTAGTAAATAAAAATGAGCATCAATTAATAAGGTAAACTAGGAAAGCCTTGCTGTGGCATAACAAGTTTACAAGCAGCATTGTACGCCTTAATGATTTAAAAAGCAGCATGCATAATTTTTAGTTTAAAGGGGCAAATGTCACACTGGTCTAATTAGTATCAACAAAAAAGTATACACTTTGTTTATAATTAAGTCATAAAGCCTGGTACATATTATTTATCTACAGTTTATATATAAATAATACTTACCAGGTCAGTTTCATTTTCTGAGTTATCCGCTGAGTTAGTAGATGTGGTTTCAGAAGACGTGGTGGGCTGATCTGGTGATGAGGGACATCCTTGAGGTGAACAGGAAATTCCAATTTGTCTTTGGTTTGTTAGCATTTCTACTTGCTTTTGTAAATCCATCACAATGCCAGGAAGAGATGAAATTTCTAAAAGAGCATATTTTTAAGTGTTAATGGTGAGAATGGATAAAGGAAGCAAATCCATAAAGATTAGCATACAGTTCCACAAGTACAGTACCTTTTAGGTTTTTGATAGTGTCATTCAGTCGTTTTATTTCCCTATTCTTGTGGGCAATTTTGTTCCTCAGAGCAGCATTTTCTTTTTTTATATTTGTTATATGACATTCTTCTTCATCATCATCAGACATGCTATTGTACTGTTAATTAGAACACAGGGAAAGAAATAAGTGGTAGAACAGTCATCTTTAAAATAAGAAAATGTTATAAGTGTAATCATCCACACTTACAGCTTCGTTTTCACTTTCACTATCAAAAGGGTTACTTATTTCAGGAATCTGAAGGAAAAATTAAAACATAGTTAAAACAAAAATCTTGCACCATGCAAGAACATGTTAACTTAGGCAGTAACTATTAATTAACCCAAGAGTCCTCCCTTGACAAATTCTCTTATACAGCACCAAAATGGGGTGGTAAATTAGAAAGGACATTGGAAAGTACAAAGGAGGGCAATAATTTTGTCACACTTATCAGATGGAGAATGTTCGCTTGGAAGTAAGCACTATTTACTGTATATAATGAAAGCTTACACCTATTTGATACAATTCCTAAAAACTGACCTTTTCTTGCAATAAATTATATTTAGCCTTTAGGGCATTGATAGCAGCATCACTTGGGGTCTCCTTGGATGGACCCGCCACTTGCTTTTGTCGTTTAGAAGGCTGAAAAAGATATATAAACATATAAATGGGTTGTATAAATGCTAACCAATATAGCATAATGCCTTAAATTATCAAGTGTTATACCCTAATTAATTAAATCATCACAATTCTATGACAGCTAAAAGTTAGGAGTTGTCACACAGTTGTCACAACATAATTAATACCTAAAATGCATTGAAATAATATTCCAAGTTTGATGAAATATTTTCTAAAGGTTTCATCAACTCAGATAGTACCTTCTCTTTTAGCTCTGACTCCTCATCATCATCAACAGCATATCTACCATTTTTTTTGGAAGTTCACAGTCCTCTTCCATGTTTGGGAGTATCCACTAAACCAGTGTCAACATATCTTGCACGAATCTCACGAATTTTTTCATAGTCATCTATTGCAATACATAAAAAATATTAAAATAAATTAACATTAATGGCTTAGCTTCAGTCATTAACCCATTTCAAGCAGTTGTCATAAATCTAATACTTGGTGGGTTAGTTTATGCCTAAATATTTACTGATTTAAAAATTTTTCTCCTTTTATAAAGTTATAGAAAAACAAAATAATATAAAAGAATTTGATCGCATGTAAAACCCTAGAATAATATAAGAAGCTATCAGAAAAATATACGATTTTGCATCTCTTCTTGATCAGCTTGTAGTCATACACTGGGTCGCAGAGCTTGATTGATCTCGTGGCTTAGGCTAATTCATAATCTTATAAAGATCAGGCATATCTAAAGATAGCTACTGTATACACAAGAAAGGAATTTAAAGACTAAAACGCATGACACAAAGGCCAAAGCCCTAAACGGTATTTTGCGCAAACTCAATCAAACTAAAATACAAAAATAAAACGCTCTGTGTTTTAAATTATATGATTTAATACATACACTTACCACAAAATCTTATCACCTTAGCCACGCAAGTTTTTGTTGGAACCAATGTTGGATCAATTGATCCCTTTATTATCTTCTTTGAGACTTTTGTGAATTCGTCTGGCCAAGCTACCATAACGTCTTTGCTTGTGTCCCAAGTACTATTTTGAAATGTAGTAGGGTCTTCACGAATAATCCAACGTGTTTCACCGATCTCGTTCGATGTATCACAAAACTCGAATATTGCGTACTTCATATTGCCGGAAAAAGGAAAGATTTTTGAATGTAAAAACGCTAAAAATTATAAAAAGAGCGCTCTTTCTGCATCTACCGTAAAGCACGCATAAATTTTTAAACCAGTGAGATGAAACTTGATACAATTTGTAACACGTGACCCATGCGTGAACGCACGAGATTTGCCATAGGCTCGAGAATTGCCCATGAGTCTTGGCGACCTCAAAGAAAGATCGCAGGCGAATTTTGTGACAACAAGACCAAGGCCATTTGGACGTAGCAAATTAATATTATTAAAGAAATAGAATTGAAAACTTTGAAAGCAATGTCTAGAGGACCTTATAAGCACTATGAACATGATCCTACTATCTCTGTTCCAAGAACTACATCATTTAACAGAAGAAAACGTAAACACGGGGAGGCAGAACCGATCGGAAATATTCCCTTAGTAACAACGCGTGGCGTCTATAGTAATGATATGGTATGCGATATATTTATACTACATTTTCTGAATGGCTAGGTATACATTGTCTTTCTTAGTTTACCTTTTGATTTATTGAAAGTGACTAGTCATTGGGTTAACAATGCCTGATACATCATGTTTTGATTTCATTCATTAAACACTTAAAACTTTTCTCACATAGCCTGAAAATGTAAGTGAAAAATCAACCAATCAGAGTGAAGATGAACCTACTGGAATAAACACTAACGGCAGAACAGATGAAAGAAATAGTAGCGATGAAGAGGTAAAAGTAAATGAGTTAGCAGATATTAGATATATGGCAGCTGACACCATGCAAGCTCAAGTTACTATGATTTTAAGTAACTACAATTTCAACACAAATTTATAATAATTTTTGTGTCATATACAATTTAGTTAGATGGAAAAGAGTCAAAAAACAGGTTGATTAAGCAACTCTCTGGCAAATAATGTACATGAGAATGAGATGAGGGTGCATTATTATTATTTTTTGTACATGTTAGCAATCAGTGAGCTAAATATTGTTGCTTATGTGAATCTCCCATAGATTTCAAATATAAGTGAAGAATCAACTGAAGAAAGTGAATATGAATCTACTGCAGAAACAAACACCGATGGAGAGACAAATGAAAAGAACAATAGCAGTGAAGAGGTAAGAGGTTGTATATATACCAGTTATAGTGCATTTAAGTATGGCATATTATAAATATGCATGTTTATCTTTCTTTTTTATTAAGCAGTCCTGTTCTAATTCCATTTTTAGAGCTTAAGTGGAGAGAAAGATCCAATTTATCCAGGTTCAAATGTTACAAAAGCTGAGAGCCTCCTGCTTATCCTTTCCTTTGTTTTGAGGCATAAACTACTGATGTAGCATTAGCAGATCTGCTGCTGCTGTTCAACACATTTTTCCCAAATACTGTTCCAGCTACCAAGCACCGCTTCTATAAATCGTTCCAACCAGAGCAGTCAGAGGTATGTGTGCCATACATTATTTTTTAAATTTACAAGGTGTAAGCCATCTGGAGCAAAATATATAGGAGTAATGAAAAACATTGTGCTGCTGCCAGTACCAGTGCCACTTGTGTTCATTGGATTAAATGCATTATTATGTACAGAACTATTCTTTAACAAATTTTATCCTTTGTTATAGAAACACTTCTACTGCTCCTCCTGCAAGTCTTACCTGGGAAAAGAAAAAAACATAGAAAACTGCAGTTCATGTGGCAACATATTCAATGAAGATGACAGTGTAAAGGGAGGTCATTATTTTATGTATATTCCTCTCCAGCAACAAATTAAAACCTTGTTGTCAAATAGTAAGCTATCCCCATATCTCTTCAATAGAAACTTAGATGTTAGTTTGAAATCAAAGACTGTGAATGATATCACTACATCAGCTTTGTACAAGGAGCTTATAGTTAAGCATGGCTTTGGTCAAAACAACTTATCATTGACATGGAATACAGATGATATTCCTATTTTCCACTCTTCTAATTCTTCAGTCTGGCCTTTACAAGCTTTTGTAAATGAACTCCCTCCACACTTACGAGCTAAAAATATTATTTTGCTTGGGCTTTGGTTTGGTGGGAAACCAGTTATGAATACCTTCTTGCAACCATTCGTTCAGGAATGTAGAAAGCTTGAATCAGATGGTTTTTTCTTTGGTAATGAGGTATTGCCAAGGAAGGTATTTGCTTTGCTTTTATCTGCAGATCCTCCTGCTAGAGCAATGGTACGTAATACCAAACAGTTCAATGGTGAGAATGGGTGTGATTGGTGTGAGTTTGAAGGAGTTTGAAGGGGGTTCTAAAATAGGGTTAACCTTCCGATTCCTCCTGCAAGGACCTACCTCTTGTAATAATTTGTAGGTATCTTGATTAAATTTTTTGATTGATTGATTGAGTTACTGTTCCAACAAACAATGGTCCTCCTGTTAGATACTATCCTCACAGAACACCAGTTGTTTTACATACTGCCAAAAACCAAGCTGCATATGCTCTAGAGGCTACGCCTAAAGCTCCGATTAAAGGTGTGAAGGGAATGAGTTTTGCTGATCTCTTGCCCACTTTTGACACAGTCAGGGGTACAGTTGCAGACTACATGCATTCTGTGTGCCAAGGAGTTGTACGGCAAATGGTTGACCTATGGGTTAACAGCAGCAATCACAATGAAGACTATTATATTGGCCAAAAGGTCAAGTTAGTTGATGAACGTCTGCAGTTTATTAGTCCTCCAAGTGAGGTTCATAGAAGCCCTCGTAGTCTTTCTCAAAGATGTTACTGGAAAGCATCAGAATGGAGGGCATTTCTCTTCTATAGCTTAATTGTACTTCGTGGAGTTCTTCCTGCTTGTTACCTAAACCACTTCTTTCTTTTTGTGTATGGCATTTACACACTTTTGGGCGACTCTATCTCTGATGAGTCAATTGTCCTTTCTGAGATTTGCCTTACAAAGTTTGTAATAAAACTTGAGGAGTTGTATGGCATTTCCAGCTGCAAGTTTAATGCACACTGTTTGACACATCTGGCACAATGTGCTAAAGCATGTGGTCCATTGTGGGCAACTTCTGCATTTACCTTTGAATCACACAATCATGTACTTGTCAATATGTTTCAAGGAACACAGAGTGTTCCACAGCAAATCGCACAGACGTTTTTGCTTAAAAACAAAGCTGCTTCACTAGTAAATAGTTGGGTTGATGATGATTCTTCTGTGAAGGATGTTCTTGTCAGGCTGATGGATACGGCCAGGTTTACACACAATGATTCCAGTGGATTAATCCCATTAGGTTCTGCAAAATCAATTACTTTGGATGCTCATAGAATACTCGCTGTAGAGGATCTTTTAAACATATATCTTTATAATCAAGTTGGAAACGTTTTCGAAAGATTTGTTTAGAATCACCAGATATATTCTAGTGTGACCTATGTTAGATCAAAACGCCACTCAAACCACAATGTGCTGTTTAAGCATTCTGCTTTTACTTATGGAGTAATCTTAGGTCTCTTGAGTATCAAGCCATCTTGCGATTGTTCCATACTTAACTCCCAGTACTGTCAGTGCCCTTCATACAGCATAGTTCTGGTAAAACCAATGGAAGCTAGTCAAAGAATGTTGCACAGAGATGTGGATTTTAACATCTGTAGTACTTTTCTCACAGAAGTTCGAGAAACTAATTCTATAATTGCTTTATATCCTTCACAAATTGAGCGGAAATGCATAAGTTTAAGTGCAGAGAACAAGTCATATTTCTGCCCACTGCCCTACCGTATCTGTGATGATTAGTAAAGTAGCTAAAGTAGGTTTGTGATTATATAGAACTTAGGCTGTAAAAAGGGTATAAGGGATGGGAATAAAGGGTTGGAACTGACTGGGATTGGTGTGAAAGCTGAGCATCTTCACATCTATAAAATGTCCCATATAGTCCCCATCTCCAATCAAACTCCTTTTGCTTTAGAGAAAAGGTGTGAAGGCGTGTGCTGGCGCCTAAAAACCAGTCTGCTTGACAGTCTTACATAAGGACTGTCCATGTCGGATCACAAGGTTACCATGTGGTATGTGTTTCCTAGGCATGCTGATGAGCCCTGACATTGGGCGAAACAGTCATTTTTGTTTGTGCCATATGTTTTCTCAAAACCCTTTTCAAAAAGAACTAAGTTTCAGTACAATTGTAAGGAATCACAGCTCGAAAAACTTCTTTATCCATTTTTTTACTAAAAAAATCCAGCTGGCAGTTTGATACTATGCTGCTATTGAATATTCTAATATCGAATATGCAACAGATTTTATTCAGAAGATAAAGGAACTATATAGAATATTCTATAGGATATTCAATAGAATGTAAAGTGCTTAAAAAAATATGAATATGGGGCTATTTAACTTTTGTGTTTCTGGTAAGATGAAAACACATTTCTCGACTAATCAATATTCTATAGGATATTGTGTACAGCATATTCTATAGAGTATATTATTGGATATTTAATGTTAATGTACAATTCAATATTCTATAGGATCTGTAGATTCTATGGAATATAAGCAATGGTAAATGCCATAGGATAAGAAGTCCTATAGAATATTCTATAGGATCTGTAGATTCTATAGAATATAGGCAATGGTGAATGCTATAGGATAAGAAGTCCTATAGAATATTCTATAGAATCTGTAGATTCTATAGAATATGGCAATGGAATATGCTATAGGATACGAAGTTCTATAGAATATTCTATAGGATTTAGAATATGCTATAGCATATTCTATAGGATTCTATAAAACATTTTCGTAAGGGATGTTAGTTAATCCGCTATAATATCACACAAGTGTAGGTTCGATTCCTGCTGGAGGACCCGAGATGCATTTTTCGCAATGTTTTTACCTCGTCCATTTCATCATCTGATAACTCAGAATCAGCATACATCTCTTCATCTTGGTCCACAATGTTATCTCCTGTTACACATACACCTTGTGATCTCACATGTCTTGAAATCACTTCAATCTTTGCTCCCTTTTGCAGTTTCAAACATTCCTTCATATTGTACTTGATAAAGTATTTATTGAGAGTTTCGACAAGGAGATTCTTGATGCTTCCATCCTCAACTTTGCCTAACCAGTTGATGTCATCAAAACCCTGTTTCTTCTCTGTTTCTCTTCTTATTCTACTTTCTTTTTTTCTCACCTCTTTAGTCATATTTTTGAAAATCAGGTCATCAAGAGCAAGTTTCACAATAGTCTCAGGGACAATGTACTTTTCTGAAAAACTAGTTATTGTTGAAGGGTCTTCGTTCTTTACTGCACCTTGTTGGAACAAATTCTTTAACTGGACCCTTGGATTGAATTGATCCACTGGTCTCGGAGCGCCATCTTTCTCACTAGGAGTATCTTTGACATGCAAGTACTTAAATTTATTTGACGTATAATCGGGAATTGGCTCCGGTATGCGGTGGCAAACAGCATCAACCCAACCAGATACAAGACAGTGTGAACATGCAGAGTTTTTATGTTTTTGACAAGCAAACTTCACAATCTCAAAGTACTTCTCACCTATTTGGGCATGATTCTTTAAAAATTTCTCAACCTTTGAAAAGTAGTTGTGACCTGGAACAATAGAGTTGCTTTTCCTCTCAATGAAATCTGCCAGATATGGCTGATCCCAGTAGAATGATTCATCTGTTGCACAGCTCACAAAACTCTTCATAAAACCATCAGGTGCCACTGCACAGTCAATCCTGTCTGACACTTCTTTCACTACCTGAAATGCATAGTTGCAATTGCTTTGGCATACAGGATATTCATTAATGAAAATTATCTTTGCGGAAAGGGTAATCAAATTCAACCTCTTCATATATGCATACTTAATAACATAGCTTGTCTGACAGTCATGGCGTTCGGACGTGTATTTTCTAGCTGCGTAAAATGCAGTATATTCTCAATCTTTTTTGGATACTTACTCGCCTTCTTTTGTCTTAAACAAGGCGAGTATGTTAAAGTAATATCTGTGACTGCTAAATCAATCTACGGCAGCCCAAATCGACATATCACTTTCAAACAATCTGGAAGGTCATTCTTCGCTAGCCGAATAACGTATTATGCAAACAGCATGAGTTGCTTTCAATTGCATCGCCTACTAGTATTGTCGGGAGACATTCATACGAATCCTGGACCGAATAGAACAACATCAAAATTGAACAAACATGTTTGTAGTGATTGCGAGAAGACCATATGAAAAAACCAGAAGGCGCTGTCCTGTGCAACGTGACAACAATGGTCACACATGAAATGCCTCACTAGCTCAAAGGTGATTGCTGAATATTATATGTCTAATCCGAGCGAATGGTCTTGCACATTGTGCGCCTTTCCTAAGTTTAACGATTCTTATTTTGTGGAATCAAATACTGACCACTTATGTTCAACTGCGGAGCAATCTGAAAGTACGTATACCTCAGGAACTTATAACGTACATCAACATCTAGACGTTATTAAGCAAACTCATCCTAATAACTTTCGACTTGGTCATTTAAATGTCAATAGTATGGGTGGATTCAAAATGTTCGAGCTTAAGGAAATTATAGCGTCAAACTGCTTTGATATATTTATTGTTGGTGAAACTAAACTTGACGCTACTTTTCCCACCTCACAAATTGCAATCCCCGGCTACAAAGTTATACGAAAGGACAGAAACAAACATGGGGGCGGCCTTGTTGTCTATTTGCGATCAAACATTATTTCAACCCGTCTGGTCCATCTTGAATCAACATCAGTAGAAACCATTATTATCAAAATCAGCTTAGACAAGAAGTCATATCTGTTAATCGCTGCCTACAGACCACCTGGTCTGTGTAAGTCAGTTTGGTCGCCCGAAATTCAAAGAATTTTGGATGCCGTTACGATAGATTTTACTAACATATTACTCGTTGGTGATCTAAACTGTGATCTAATGAACCAAGATAACAATATAGGTTACGATGCTATGGAGCTCAAAGATATTTGTGATATTTTTGACATGGACTGTATTATAAATGAACCAACCAGAATAACAAACAAGACAAGTACTTTGCTTGATGTCATGCTTACAACATTTCCTCAAAATTTTATGGCATCGGGAACGATTAATACTCAATTAAGCGATCATAAACTTATTTATTCTGTCATGAAGACCAAGCTTGCAAGACCAAAGCCAAAAATCATCAAATATTTAGTAGCTATAAATCTTTTGACGCAGACAAATTTCGTGACGACCTTGTGGCAATTCCCTTTCATATCACTGCAGTTTTTGATGATCCTGACGATGTTAATTGGGCATGGAATAAGCTATTGAATAATGTAATTGAACTTCATGCCCCGTTGAAACAATGCACTATTCGTGGTGATCAAGTACCATTTATGACAAAGGAACTCCGCAAATCAATTATGACACGTAATCGCCTGCATAGAAAATTTCTTAAATCAAAATCAACGGATGACTGGGAAAATTATCGCACTCAAAGAAACCAAACCGTCACGCTACGTCGTCGTTGTATTAAACAATATTTCAAGAATAAGGCTGAAGAGGGGACTAAGAATCCATGGGCATTTGGTCAACATTTAAACCCTTTCTACATTCAAAAAAATCATATATCCGTACAGATTTCCACCTTAAGGAGAATAATACCGTTGTTACCAATAAGACTGTAATTGCAAATATTTTGAACCAGCACTTTGTTAATGTTGCCGCAGGATTTAATACATCGACTGCTCTGCATCGTGATTTACGACAACACCCAAGTGTGAAAGCTATATATGAACATTCATTTAGCAATTCTACATTCCAATTTAATACCATCAGTCCTAACAAAGTTAATAAAGTTATTAACGATCTTAAACCCTCCAAGGCCCTAGCTCATGATAATGTCCCAGTCAAAATATTAAAGTGTGGTGCTCCAGTGTTGGTGAAACCTTTATCGGGACTGTTAAATTATCTTATTAAAAACAACAGTTTCCCTGTTGCAATGAAATGTGCAGATGTCACTCCTATTCCTAAAAACTCAAAGGCAAATACTAAAGATCAAATACGCCCAATATCAATTCTACCCGTTGTTGGCAAAATTTATGAGAAATGTCTCAACTCTCAGCTATCAGCCTATTTTAAAGATCGAATGAGCAAATATCTTTCCGCTTTTCGCAAACATCACAGCTGTCAGACTGCATTGTTACACCTTATAGAGGATTGGAAACATAAACTGGACAATGGTTCAGTTGTTGGACTTATCGTGCTTGATTTAAGTAAAGCGTTTGATTCTTTGCCTCATGATTTATTAATTGCCAAACTTCGAGCGTATGGCTTTGATGAAGCAAGTCTGCAACTTATGAAATCATATTTGTCTGATCGTTACCAAAGAGTTAAGATTGATGATTGTTACTCAAATTGGGAACAGATCATAAACGGGGTTCCACAAGGATCAATACTGGGACCAATTCTCTTTAACATCTTCATAAAACGACTTCTTTTACCATTAAAAGAGCCAGTCCACATTCTTACGCAGACGATACCCAACTCTATCATTCAAGTAAGGATCCTCTATAGTGGTACATACACTTAATGAAGAGCTCACCAAAGCACATACTTGGTTTTCAAATAATGGTATGAAAGCTAACCCAGATAAATATCATGCAATGATACTCGGTAATTCATCTAATTATGATAATTTTGAAGTAGACAATTACATTATCCCTGTAGAGAAAAACATCGATCTGCTTGGTATTAACTTAGATAATAAGCTAAAATTTGATAAACATATATCTAATCTTTGTCGTAAGGTTAGCTCTCAACTTGCTGTTCTAAATCGATTTAAGAACTTAATATCAAGTGATGCTAAAATGAAGATCTACAATGCCTTCATACTCTCGCATCTCAACTATTGCAGCATTGTATGGAATCATTGTGGTGCCCGGAATCAACTAAAACTAGAGAGAATTAACAAGCGTGCTTTACGTTATGTCCTTAACGATAAGACTAGCGATTACGATTCACTGTTAAACAAAAGTAACACTGTTTCACTTAAACATCGTCGCATTCAAGATATGCTTATCTTGGTCTACAAGTCCTTAAATGAAGAAGCTCCTGCTTAAGTACAAGAACTGTTGCAGAAGAGAACATACACATCTCTTCATGGTGAACTTAAATTAAAAATACCTAAAGTTAGAACTACTAAGTACGGTTTAAATTCTTTTAGATACTGTGCACCAAAGTATTGGAATGAGTTATCTGACACTGAAAGAACAGCTATAAACCTAAACTCTTTCAAATCATTGATTAGGAAAAAATTACTATAGATATATTTGGTTTTAGATTGTCATTACTATAGATATATATTATTTTTTAATTTTTATTTGTATATAACTTTTCAATAATTTGGAGATACTAGCATACTTTTTGCTAACTTAAATCCGAATTCAAATAAAGTTTCTATCTATCTATCTATCTAAAGAAATATCTGCTTTCATATACTGTACCTGGAATGCATTGAATTTCATTCTCTCCATTTCTAGCTCTTCAAGCTCTCTTGTGGTTACTGTGGACACATCCAATTCAGATAGTATATCAGATTTTTTCTTATACTCCTAATTTAGGGCACCTCCATCGCACACAGCGTCTCCTTTGAAAACAATAAATGAAGTATATAGTGATATAGATACTGTTTCAACCAAATTTGTTAGGAGGATTGGGGAGGAGGGGGAATAGTCAATTATGTAATGAAACTAAAAACTGAAAGTTGACAATATCTCCACCTTACCTACATAACTCTGAATTCTCTCCACTTCATTGTGGCTGCTATCTCCAGGTGCTAGATGATGGCGGATATAATAGTCGTAGTTCATGAATCTTGCTTCTTCCACAGCCCGGAATTTAACCTCATGGTTGGTTATTCCAACACCAGGTCCGGCATCAGTAAGGTCAACAATCCTGGACTTTAACTTTGGGAGCTTGATTTCTTTCAAAAGTTCCAGACAGTCATTCGTTGAATTTTTCATTTTAGCACTGCAAGGATGTGCATCATTAAGTCCTTCTTTATAGCTAACAATGCATGCTTGAAGTAGATTCAGTTTTGATGCTGTCCTTTTCAAAGCAGCAACTTCCAATTCACACAGCTCTTCACTGATTTCCTGCAATTTAGTTTGGTGATTATGTACTCTTGCTTCAAATGTTTGCACTTTCGTCAACTCATATGTTTTAAATGGACAACTTTGGCAATCCTTTATATCAATAAGCTGCAGGTCATTTTCATCAAATTGGTATAAAAAATAGTGCAAGTTGTCATGCAGTGCACTCAATGCAGATCTAAATGGCTTGCTTTGCCACTCTGGAGGAAGTTCAGCTTCATACAAACTCGGTTCTCTGTGCTTGATGTTTATTAGGTGGCTTGCCCAGACTGCAGAGCTTCCAACAAAAACTTCGGTTTTGTTACCACAACAGTTTGTTGATCACATGTCTTTACTGACTCCTCATTATCAACCATTTGAGTTTCTTTACTCATAAATAAGAAAGTCCCTGGCGTGCAGTTTACCATGCTTTCTGGAAAATCGTACTTGGGTAACTTCTTTGATAAATTAGGGTCTTCTGGTTGATAGATCTTCTGTGAGCTCACCCCAGACATTGCAGTGCTAGTGCCAGGACAGAGGTATGCCTTGTCATCAAAGCTCCTATAGAGAGTATAAGCTTGATTTGGAAAACATTCTGTGTCACTTAGTGATCTTATGATATTCTTTTTTTGAGCTCTACAAAAATGTGTTAAAATTCCTGAATTTTCCTCTGCCTTTGGTGGTTTTTTACAGCAAAACAGTCCTAAACCACAATGCTTTTTGGCTTGTAATGATCTTTTAGATTTTGGTCTTGATCTGTTATATGCTGTTGTTGCTGACTTGATAGGTGGCAGGTCTCTACCTTTACGACTGAAATTAACAATTCGTAGAAAATCTTTTTTTTTACTCTGTGATTAAGATACATAACTGAATCATGCCTTCTACCATGGGCTGTTGCTTTTTCCGTAGTGTTTACATAATACATGCATATCAGGCACAGTACCAAAAAGATTTGAAGATATTCTCTTTTAATTACGTACTGCAGCTCTGGTGATTTGATAAATATATAAAATCGGTACTTTCCATATCTGTTTGTTGTGTAGTGTCAGCCTCAATTGAATCAAGGCTATTGATACCAAATCCAATCATGGAGAAACACAAATTTTACAATGAACTGCTCTATGAACTGTTTAATGATTCTTATGAGATGATGACACATGATGCTTTCATATTGTATGTTACTGGTCAGAGAGAGTCACGATGGAAAATCAAGCAAAGGATGGAAAATATTAGGTTATATGAGATGAAGTTGGCTGAATCTAAAGATGGACATTGGCAGAATATTAGGAAGTATGTTGGTGATCAAGTGATGCTGTCTTCAAAAGACCTGGAACCTGCAAAAAGATGTGTAGAATTCATGGCAGGAATGATACAAGAGGTAGACTCATTCATTGTTGAGTGCAAATCACAGCGATCGCACTTATTTGGTAAGGAAAATACTGTGAAACCACGGAAAGCCAATGAGTTGCACTTTTTAGAGAACATAATTAAAGAATTATCAGCAATTGAAACAAAGATGGTGAAGACAAAGGGTGACATTTTTCAAAATGTCTGCTATTTAAAACGAAGAGTGTCTGAAAGTAAAGCCATCAAACATGATAGCTGTCGCTCTAACAGAAGAATGAAAGAAAATAAGCGCAAGGCATCAAAGAGAAAGGAGAAACGAAAATTGGGAAGCTGTTGTAAGGTTCTTCAAGAAATAATTGGATTGAAAGATGATGCTCAGGAAATGATAGCCAAGGTGAACAAGGGTGACTTTAGTTTTGTCATAGACAATTCAGACTTTATACCTTAAAAGTTGTTGGCCCTTCAACCAAAACTCCACAAATCAGGCCTACTTCTACTAATTGAAAAAAATATATTTGTGTCTGGTGAAAGCAAAGAAATGGCAGAAGAGACTGCCAACAACATGGACAAACAGCACATGTCAAAGAGGTCCACAGTTATTAAAAAGCGCAAAACAGGACAACAACTGTCTATTGAATCTGCATTTGCAAATGAAGTGCGTGACCAATCAGACAACTCAACAAGTTGTTGTGATGGTGATGATGATGATGATGATGATGATGATGATGATGATGATGATTACATCAAAATTTTTGCTAGCCCCCCCCTTCACTGGTCAAAAATTTTTGGTGGCCCCTCCAAATTTCCTCCGGCCCCCTACCCGGCATTAATAATGACTGGTCCCCAACTGAGTTTGATTAAAGCGTTTTGTAATGGGCAAAACATATTCTTCAATGCACCCACGGGCTACAGAAAGTCTACAGTAAATCAATCACTTCCATGGGTGCTTGATATTTTAAACGAACAAACAATTGGATTTTCTACATTAATTGTCATCTCTCCATTGATATCACTGATGGAAGATCAGTGTAATCGCATGAAAGAAATTGGTGTTTCTTCTATTGCGCTTAATTCTGATAATGTGGGGTGTGCGTCCGTTAATAAAAAACGTACAAGAAGGCTTATATTCCTTGGTATACGTGCCTCCAGAATGTCTACTTGGTAAAAAAACATGGAGATGTATTTTATTGTTCTGACAACTTTCGTGATCACTGTGTTGGAGTAGCGTTTGATGAAGCACACATAATAGCATATATTTTATCGAATTTACAATACTATAGGCCAATTTACACTACACAAAATTTTTGGTACGGTTCGGGTAAAAGTGGTTCGCAGACCCGTCAAAAAGGTTCGGCTCGGATAACTTTTGTAGTGTAAACAGTTCCACCGAAGTTAACCGGACCAAGTCTGGAATGGCACCGAACCAAAATTTCACCTGTGCTGAGACCTACTCGTGAGGTAGTCTACTCGTGAGGTAGTCTCAGCACGGATAAAACAGGTACGCGCGTCAGAAAAAGCGACTCGGCATAAAAAAAAACACAATGTAAACGGGTTTAGCAGAGCCAAGCCGTTTAATAAATCATGCCTGCGATTTTGTTTGACAGCGCCACGTTTATAAGCATGCGTGTTTTGAAAAAAATTGAGATTCAAGATGGCAGATGTAAATGTGGGCGAAAGTCACGAAACAGAAATACAAGAACAAAGTCAAGAAACTGTAAAATCTCCGGTCAAATCTAGGGGGCAAATGTGGAAAGATGAAAATGTTTTTAACCTGATAAGTATAATGAACGAAGAAACAATACTGTTCAATCTGGATAACGCGAAAACACCGAAGGAGAAAAGGGCTTGTTACGCCGCAGTTTATGTACAGCTTCAAAAGAAAGGTAATGATTTATGATTATGTATATATTTTTAAAGACATTTAATAGCAACGGGTTACGGGTATGTCTTGGTTTGTAGACTTTAACGGACTCCAAAACAAGCGCCCTTTGATAGCAAATTTCTGTAACTGATTTACATTAGAAATATTGCTTATTTACCAGGGATCAAGGTATCATTAGACAGTGTAATAAACAAATGGAAAAAGTTGAAACAACAATACAGAACAGATCTTGATAAGGAAAAGAAAAGTGGAACTGAAAGAAGAAAAAAGTGGAAGTTTTTTGATGCAATGGATGAAGTATGTGGTCATAGAGACACTTCTTCACCAGCATGCCTTTTTGATTCAAGTATGGACAGTGAGGTTACTGGTATGTAATTTACATTTACTTAATCAAACTTGATAAATGATTAATTATTCAAATGAATTAAACATTTAACCAATGTCAATATATCAGGTACACATGTCAGACTTGTCAAGTCTCATGGTTTTGCTGTAATCTCATGCTCTCATGATTTTTCTTGCCTGTCTCACTATTTTTGCATTTTTCTCATGATTTTTTGAAAGGTAAACAATATATCTCACTATATTCACTCCTTCAAAATTGACAGGTCTGACATGTTCCAATTTTTCTTCATAAAGCAATATATATTAAATCTAGTGAGAACCAATAGAATCTTTCACTAGTTTGCCTATTAATTAAATACAATAAAACAACCTCATTCAATACAATGCTACCTGGATGGGGTGAGGAGAGAATCCACTTCTCCTAATAGTAAACATTTTCTTCATTGCAACATAGTAAACATTCCAATTTCCTTCAGGTGTAATTATTCTTTGGGATGGCCCAAACAGCTATGCATGTTGTAATTAAATAGCATTTTTATGTAAAGTCATTTACATCTTCAGCAAACTATTCACTTCTCACAACATACTGTATGGATTAAGCATATATATTTCAGATGTTGTAAAGAGTTAATATCTTGTTTGGGTCTGCAAATTGGCATGCCAGAATGTTAAATTGATCAAATAATCTAGCCATTTTTATTTCAAGATGTCAATGAAAATGCCAGCAGCAGCAAAGATTGTGAATTGGAGTATGAACTTGATGAAGAAGAAGCATGTGCAGTTTCTGAAAAAAAATGATGATCTTGATTCTAGATATGTTGAGGAGAAAGAAAGGCAAGCAGATAAACAAGAGAAAGCATCAGATAAAGAAGATAAAAGTATCTGCAAAAGTAAGAAAGTAAAGAAGACCAAACTGGAAAAGTCATTCGAATTGTTAAGCGAAAGTTTTACGAATGCTTCCAAAAGAGAGGCTGAGATGATGATACAGCTTGAAGAAAGACGCCACAAACAAATGTTGGATCACGAGCTTAGAATGAAGGAGCTTGACAATGAAAGACAGCGTGAAGAGCGACAGCATGAAATGCTATTATATCAAATGATGTGCAATAATAGAAATTACGGCCCACCTCAGGGAGAAGTTAGTTTCAATAATAGTGCCATGTATGGAAATCCAGTCGTACAGTACACTCAACATGAGGGTAGCAATGAAAATACCGAAACCTATTTCAAATTATAACTCTTATAACCACTTCGTTAGACACTAAATTGTTCATATTAACTGATAAAACATAAGATACAGAAACCGTTACATTTATATTAGTGTTGTAATATACTTGATATTGTATTTATACCGTTAAAAGTATTTGGTAACGCAAAAGTTTTCTTTTAGCTATGCATAGCACTTGGTAACGCATTATACATGCACTTACTTCATTTTGTGTTAGTTTATACTGTAAGTTAAGTTAGTTAACAACAAGAGAAACAGAATATGTACAGCTTTTACTTTACGTACGTTTCATATAATCATCGTTTTCATTCGCCTCCTATTCCAATGTTTCTACCATCCGCTGTCTGAAAAAATTCTGCTAATGTATCTCGAATAGTAGATGCATCTTTTTCATTTTCGCGATCAGGCCATGGTTGCACAAGATCATCTGGCTGATTATTTGCCTCCCTTCTTACATCTTCAAGCCATTCATGTAGGAACTCATCTCTTCTTAGTTCACAAATGTTATGAATTATGCAAGAAGCAGCGACGATGCAAGTCGCTGAATCAACAACCATGTCAACACGCTTAAGAAATCTTCGAAAACGTCCTTTCCATCTGCCGAAGGTGTTTTCAACTGACATACGTGCTCTACTGAGCCTGTAATTGAAATTACGCTGCCACAGGGAGGTATTTGGGTTTTCGGGATAAGCTTTCATAAGCCATTGCAAGAGAGGGTAGGCTGGATCACCAAGTAACACAGGACTGATACCCACACCACATATTTTGTCGTTCATATTTCTTTCGAAGAGCTTCTCTTGAACACCCAAGTTGTAGAGTTGGGAGTTGGAAAGAACTCGTGCGTGGTGAACGCTGTCTGGCCAACCTACAACTATATAACGAAATAGGTAGTGCGAGTCCACTACTGCCTGCATGACAATGCTGTGGTAGCTCTTCCTATTCACGTAATCAGTATGATTTTCAGCGGGAGCTTGGATAGCAATATGAGTTCCATCAATTGCGCCAGCACATACAGGAAAACCCCATCTCAGCTTATAAAGCCTCATCACTTCTCTTAAATCATCATCTTTGGGTATTGATAGAAAGCGGCTTTTAAGTTTGGTCAATATTGCTGTACACACATCTTTAACACAGAGACAAACAAATGCGGTTGAAACTCCAAATAAGTTCGCAATTGTTCTGTATTCCGATGTTGAGCCAATGTAATAAAGCGTAATTGCTACTCTTTTCTCCGGGGAGATTGCCTTACGCAGTTTAGTATCTTTACGAGTAATATCATCTACAATTTCTGATAGGATGTAGTAGAATGTGTCCTTGGAAACACGAAAGTTGGCATACCATTCTCGCTCTGGTAGACTCGCTTTAGCAATCTTGAACCAGCGATCACTTCGTGGGAACATCCAAATTAATCGATTGACCGGAGGGTTGAGAAATAAAAGTATCGCCATGACCAGCTGCATCTTTTTTTTTAGACTTCGGTTATTTCTTCTGAAATTCAGTGACGTAGAGTTTGTTTTCTTCCTGAGAGAATCACTTTCGGACAATCTAAGGCGCTTTTTAATCGACTGAAGCATTAAAAACATGTCATCCGCCATGTTATTTTGAAAAACGCGGGATTACGCGCCAAAATAAATTCAGTTTGGTACCCGTACCTAAACATCAATTTTGAGCAAATTGGTCCGCCAGCAAATTTAACTGTAAACGAACAACCCGTACCGTTTTTAGCCGGACCAGAACCACTTTTACCCGAACCGTACCAAAAATTTTGTGTAGTGTAAATGGGCCTTATGAAAATACTATAAAGCAAAAGATTTTTCATGGAATAAAGTAGCTGTAAGAAAGCATGAAACATATCTAAGGGTTGTTTATATGTAGGATGACCAGCCCAGGAACCTAAGCTAGCTCAATTTGCCAATCTGATTTCATCCTATGTTTATATGAGACTTTTGAGGAAGACTGCCTCAAAATGGTCACCTATATGTAAATGGCCCTTTACATCATTTTAAAGATATGATTTTTAGATTCAAGGTACACAATTTGAGTATCAATTTATTTTATGATTTGATATATTGCAGGGGATCAGATGCTGTAGGAAAAACTCCATTTCGTAAATGGTATGGTGAACTTAATCAGTTGAGAAGTCTTCTTGACCCTTGATAAGATTTGCTTTGTTTACAGCAACTGCAACATACCAAATCAAGCATAGATTGTGATGGTTGTGATGGTACTTCAAGTATCAGCAGGATTTTGTTTAATGCAATGCTATCAAGAGGAGCAGATCATCAAATAAAACAATATATTAAAGAAACTGAATGCAGAAGAATAAAATTGATAAAGAATTTTGAAAATCATGTTCATCAAAGGTAAAAGGTTGTAAATGCTGTGATAACTGTGCAAAGAGTTGTATTTGCTCATTATCATGCTGTGAATGGACAACAATGAATGAAGCGATAAGAACCACGCCAGCACAAGAGGTTACCACACGCAGTGTTTCGCCAGAGCATAGAAAGCAATTGCATATGCTTCTCACAGAATACCATGACAAATTAACTCAAGAAGGAACAAAACTTTTGCCAAGTGTGCATGCAGAATTTTATAGTTTT
The DNA here is from genome assembly GCF_004324835.1 of Dendronephthya gigantea. NCBI lineage: Eukaryota > Metazoa > Cnidaria > Anthozoa > Malacalcyonacea > Nephtheidae > Dendronephthya > Dendronephthya gigantea. Next base: position 1,018,621 of record NW_021163056.1, on the reverse strand, counting down.
CATATTAACCAAGTTATGAAGAAATCTCAATACCTATTTACATTAGATGACATTCATAATCATGTAGAAATATGGTGCAAAGTTCATCCTTTGAACATACTGTGTATGCTGCATAAGATTTTTGGTGACATTGCTGAAAATACTTATTCTATTGATCAGTCAATGGAGAGTCTTCCAGATGAATGGATTAGTATTAGAGATGACTCAGAAGCTGAATTATTGTCGTTTCGGGACAGCTACATGTTACAGTCATTGAAGAAAGCTTGCAGGTCACAGTTGAAGATGAAAACGAAATAAGTGTTGAACATATATTGGAAAAACCGTCTTTTGATGAAGCATAGCATTTTAAAAATAATTATGACACTCGTGCTTGTTCAACATGGAGTTTATTTAATTAAAGCTTTTGGCCCTTTAGCCCAGGTCATCTTAAGAGAAACTTAAATTCTACCTGAAAGCCAATCAATTAAATAAATTCATGGTGATTTCAAACATCATGGAAAACTTTAAAAAAACAAAGCATTTTTGATATTACAGTATAATTAGGCATAGCAGATACTAATATAGATACTATAATTATTACAAATATTACGGACATCATTCAGTTAACTCTCAATGCACTTTCATAGTTTCATTTTTCAAACAAATATTTCTTGACACAACTGGTAAAGGTTCAGAAGGATTACCATGCCTTTCTTATCAACATCGTTCTTGTGCTGGTCCATACTGGAAAGTTGGTGGGTTGCGCCGAATATATTCGGCGTGGTGTTTGGCTGTGTTGCGCCAATTTTGGCGCAGCACTTTCCAAATTTCTGGCGTTACTTTACTGGCGTGGCGTGGGCTCGTGGCATGGGCACTTGGCGTAGCGTTCGGTCATGATCCATTAGCGGCGCGCAAATATGGCAACGTTTTGGAATTAAAAAGTAAACTATAATAATGTATTATCAATTTTACTGCATTTTTTCGGCTCCTCGCAAAATATATTTGCTCCTGCCTCCTGGTTTTCTGTCCAGCGGCTCTGATACTTCATGTAAATATGGTGCTTTGGAAACAAGCTTTTGAACCTTTTGGCCAGAATGGCGGATATCGTTTCTGATGAAAAGGTGAGTTCGATTTTTAATCTTAACCATCGAGTGTTTTTAAACTGTTATCCAATCATATATAGTAAATAAAATGTTCCTATAGCTCTTTTCCTTGCTTGTGAATGATTATTTTATATCAGAGACAAGAATCTCATTCAAAATCTATGAATAAAATATATATGATAAATAGACAATAATTTGCATATTTATGATTTCTCAGGATGACTCGGATTACTCACTCACAAGTGATACAGACATTCCCAGACCCAAAGAGAAAGAAGTACTAGAAGTCGAAGAAGGTAAATTTATGTTTGTTCAATTTGACATTTGTTATTTTGTGAACACTGAAGTGAAGTCTGAACAGTGAACAGAAGTCAGAACTCAGAACAGAACGAGATTTATTAAATCAATAATCATGAATTTTATGAATTTTACTGTTTACACTTTACACTTTACATGCAGCAGTGCAGCTGAAATTCATACTTGGTTATTTTTAGAAAAATGTCATGTTTGTGGCAGACCACATTCTAATGCACACAAATGTCTGAAATGTAAGAAGGCTGTCCATGCGATTTGTGGAAAGGTTCCCATTGGTCAGGAAGATGGATATGGAAGTCCTGTCATTTGCAATATCTGTGGTAGTGAAGACGGTACTCATTGACACTGATCACTCCAAAAACATTGTTGCACACTTTTAATTTCATAATATGCATCTATGGTATGTATTGCAATTTAAAATTATATCATTTTAGTGACTCATGAATTGGACGTACCAGTAGCAAGCAGTTTGAAAACTACTGTTGGTGTGAAACGTAAAGCTACAACAGGTATGTTAAAACATATTTGTATTCTAGTGCAATATGCAATATCATTTATGAATGTATAAACCTTTCAACTGACTTTTATTTCCAATTAGCTAAATCAAGGTTGCACTATATATGGTGTTTCTAATTATGTGCATAAAATTATTAAAATTCATGTGTAGGAGAAGATCCCTGGTGGTTGAAGCCAAAAATAATGAAACCTCAGCCTGCTAAAGTTGAAAAAGATGAAAAGAAGCAATGGGCAATATGTGTTACATGCTTTAAGTAAGTATTCCATTCTAACAAAATTTATTTTTACTCAAATTAATTTGGTGTTTTGACATAATAACAAAACATGCTTGTTTTGAGTTAGCTGCAATAACACAAAGGTAGAGGGAATATAATGAAAGAGGTCATACACCGAAATGGTATCTAATGCAGCCAACTAAAACAGATGCCATAAGTTCAAATTACTCATGCTTTTTGCAGGGCTGGAAAACATTCAAAAACGTTTAAACTTTGTCGCCAAAACCAAACCACAACCAAAAGGCACATTCAACGGCATCATTCTAAATCAAAATCTTCTGATGTTATTATTAAACCTTTCTACGATATGGATGAGAGTGTGAAGAAGGCACGAAAGTGTCTAGAAGAATTGCAAGAACAGAGTTACACAACAAAGTTCCACTGTAGCATCAGCGCCTCGCCTCCAGACAAGAATCCTTCCTGATGTTCCGTTCAATGCTCCACCAATACCGCACAAAGGTGATAATGCTGGGTCAACCAAGACACTGATGCAGGCAACATTAACAAGACATTCCAGGACAATTATCAATGAAGATGCTAGTCAATCAAATGATGCTTCATTACATTCAAAGATTGATACATTGATAAGTGAGTTTAAGGACTTCAAAGTCTCCTTTAAGTCAGTGTCACAAGGAAAGGAAAGTCAATGTACACCACTCTCGTCCATAAATAGCACATCAGCTGAAGAAATAACCAATATCTTGGTCCATTGGCCTGAAGTAAAAAATATTCTGGATCTCGTAGAAGTATGTAAACATATGAGGTTCTTCTCTGGAGATGCAGAAAAGGGAGTCTTGTCAGTGCCCCGTTGTGAAACCTGTTTTCAATTTATCCAAAGTAAAAAAGGAAATGCAACATCATTGGATCCAACTGCAGTTGCACGAAAGGGACTTGGAGGGTGATTGTCAAAGCCATTGTTTATATCAGAATATTTTTATGTGCACAGTATTCAGCCAATCTTCCTGGATCATCAGTAGAAATAAGAGGAATTTCCAATTTACAGTATATTGCAAATATGGTCTTATATTACCACTGTTGTAATATGTGTATTCTAAAATTTATATTCCAGGATTATTGTGTTAATACCTCCGAGGATTGAAGAATAGATTGAAACTATTAAATTTGGAGAACTGTTAAAATGTATTATATAATATAGTTATATACCATGAAGCAGATTGTAAGCTCTATTTCCTTAACACTTCCTCATTTATTTTTTTCATAGTTATTCTGGATCACTTCCTACGGGTTTGGTGTTTAATTCGGAGAAATCACAATTGCTTTTGGAAGGTGGAAATAGAGAATTTTACAAGCTCAAAAACACTGTCAAGAATCATGTAACATTGGCTGGGGGACAACTTCACTTTGAAGCATTGCAGGTTAGATTATGTTTATGAAACAGTACAGTAAAAGGTGCTGTGAATATATGAGAATATAATAATCACTTGAAAGTTAAAGTTATGAAATTGTTCATCTCTCTTGATATAGCTTTTTTTAAATTGTGCTATTGAAGTCAGGTAATAGTCATGTTAGCTGATTACTTATTCAGTATCTAAAACAAAGTTTAACCCTTACTGCAGTATGACCATGAATATAAGAGAAGGAAGAAACGTGGGGTTGCTGTCATGGAAAATTTAATCGGCATTGCCTTGACTGTTGTTAAGACCAAATCAGCTGCACTTCACTTTGAGACGATGGTCGCATCCCATGCTTTTACTGGTTCTGACGTTGGAGAGTTTGGGCACAGTCGAAAACAGTTTCGGGTAATACAGCGGAAAAATATCACTGCAAAGACTAATTGTTAAATACAGCACAACTTGTGCTATAAAAGTTAAAACCATGCTCAGACTAATTTTGGTCATATTACACTTATTCAGGATATGTTAAAAGCAATGGAGGTGTGGTGTGATCAAGAGACAGCTATGTTTTTATCCCAACCTTTACCATCAACCCGATTACCACCTCACTACTATGTCACTTGTGACAAAGCAACACCTAGTAGAATAACCAACCAGGCTGTCATGCTCTGTCCTATGATTGGCGGTCAAAGACAAGCGGTTGCTGTTAAAGCAAGAGAAGTTTATCACGCTGATGATGAGCTTGAAGTTGGAGATGTTGCTGGTGGAAATGCACAGGAACTGGCTAAAAGCATATACGAGGACATTCGAGGGAGATACTCATCTGTTGAGGAATCCATTATTAGGGCTGCCTGGATGGGGACAGCTTGTGATGGGCCTTACCAAGCTAGACTGTTTGCTTTAACACTACAGGAGTTGTTGGATCAAACACAGTACGATGCTGTGTTCTTTTCTGTATTGTGGGATGCTCCACATTTTGTTGACCTAGCGTTTTCGGATGTGTTTGAAGGGAAGGTTGGAAGTTCAAAAGACCTTATTCAACGCCTGGTAAAGCGATCCAGCATAGTTCATCACATCTTTCAGCGAGGGGAAAATGCTGAAACGGGCGATGGAAATGGAAACTTCTAATGATGAGCTTGTATTGAGACTCACCAGCCGAGCATGTAGCACCAGATTCACCACATCCCAGTATGTAGAGTTCAAGAAGCTGCTGGCTAGCCTTCCACTCTTTATAAAAACATTTCGAGAATTCCAGTCGTGCGAAATTAAAGAGTATATGATTGCAGGTGAGGATTTCGTCATGGATCTTTGTGGGGTTGTCGACATTCTACATCCTTTGATTGAGATGTTTGTAGAATTACAAAGTCTGAGTGCCCCTTGTTGGAAAGTGGTTACCTGGTGGGTAAAGCTTAAAAAGCACATGGAGCAGATGCAGGCAGATTTCTCCTTGACTGCCCCAACTTCCATGTTCCCCATGCTAGATGCCAACATTGACGACATTCAGTCAGGTGAGTACAAAGGAACCCGACTAGTGCCTGGGTGGATGATCGTTTCCACCGAGAAAGTTGTCGATGAAACTGGTAAGACCATTATGACTGACAATTGGAACCAACAACAGCGACAGATGTCGAGATTGACTTGAAAACATTCATGAAGGACATCCTTACTTCGTTTGAGACAAGAATGAATACCTGTACGAAAAAGATGCAGAACATTCTGACGTGTATGGATCTGGACACATTGTTTTTGTTCTTTTGTGGGGAGCGTCTCAGTAACGGAAAGTTGAAATTGGAGCATGGCGAAGGATCACTTCAGTCACACGGTGTAGAAGATTTTGAAAGATTTTTCAGGTATAAAACCTTGCGAGGTTGCAACGTACCAGTTAACGGTACTGATATTTATTATAATGACGCCCACCCAGCGGCTCAGTACACGAATTTTCCGCAGGTTTTGAAACTTTTCAGGCAAAACCTCATGAATAACGCAATGCTTTGAAAATCAAATTTCTTTCATGGAATGGAAATTTATAAAAGTTCGAAAAATGTTCTAATTGATAGCCTTCAACGTAAGCCCGCTGCCGGCTGCCCAATTTCAAAACTCTCCTCGCGATAATTTGCCTAAAATTCGGCTTCAAATTTCTTATCTTGAAAAATAAGGTGAACATCTTGTCAACCCTTGTCTTCTCTCGGCTCATCTTTTATTTTTAGGTACATATGCTCTCTTCGACATGTCCGCCATCTTACTGATCTCATCTCCAATGACAACGAGGAAGTTTCTTTCGAACCAGGTCTTGGAGCAATAACATTCTACAAACTGAAGCAAGCGTTAAAGAACGCTGTGTGGAGTACTTCAGGGCAACACTTGATGTCATGGTTTTTATTGCCAAAATCCTATGGTTGCCTAAAGAAACTTACGCTGGCTGAAACAAGTATCGGTAGTGTGTTTGCTAACACCTTCGAGTTGACGATGGAACGTAACCAGCAGCCGATCAAGGCGAGATTGAACGAAGAAGCAGTCTATAAAAGCATTTATACAGACGAGACTCTGTATACTGCTATTGGAGTCGAAGGATGTGTAGCGATAGATATTGCACTGGCTAAAGGAGGAACAGAGGCTGTCGTCGAGTCCTATTACAGCGTCATGACCTCTCAACAGAAATCTGGCAATCAGTTGAATGAAACATTAGCATTAAGGTATGAAGTCATAATTCGGTGAGATGTTCAGTGGACTATGTATGTAGTTGTTTATGCTGTTGTTGTGCTGTTGTTTAAGTTGCAAACTTATTCACGATATTCAGAAATATGAAACAAAATAAATTAAATATCCCTTTCTTTATATTTTGCTTTCAGGACCAAAATTGACTGGTGCATGCCTCCAATTTTGAAAGCGAATCGTGCCATCAAAGAAGTTGCTCACATGTATTTGAATGGAAACGAGAAAGCATCGCTACCAAAGCATTCTTTGCCTATTTTAGGAGACCGTGCAAAATTTACACGTGAAGGAAAAGTGATGAAGAGGCACCAAAGTGAGGACGTTAGATTGCCATATTTGTTGTAACTAGGGTTCTGGGATTTAGACATTTGTTGGTCATGTTGATTTATGTGACAAATAATAGCATTATGTAACAGAACATTAACAAGTGTAAATGTTCTATTTTAGATATAAAGTGTGGATGCAAATAATTAGAACAATAACAAGTGCAGATGAGTTCTATTGTAACGCTGAGATCGAGCCCGCTCGACAAAAACCCGCATATAAGAACCTAGATTTTGAGAACCTGTTAGGTTAAGATCTTCTATGAAGACAATTGCTAAAATTTCACATTAAGACACTGGACTGGGAGAGAAAATTCAAAAATTTTCCGGGGGTATGCGGACCCCTGGGAGGACACGCCTTACGGCGTATGATGCCCCAAGCCCCCAACGGGGAATTGGCGCACAATTATTCGCGTAAAATATGATGGCGCAAATATTCGGCGTGAGAAATACGAACTTTCCAGTATGGGTGCTGGTCTATCCATTCGTGAAAGCCATGATAATCAAAGCCATGAAGTAAGCTTGGTTTGATATCTCTGAATGCACCATATTTTCTATTTGGTTTAGGAATAAATGCTTCTGAATTGATAAGCTCTTGCACTAGCTTTGCTTTGTCCTTACCATACGATTTTTTAACATGTCTTCCTGATCTGTGAATGATGCGAGTTGATTCGTCAAAGTCCAAGTATAACCTTTGTAAAACCTAATGCCTTCATATACCTTCGTAGCGTGTGTTCGTTGTTTTGATTAGGGCCAGCTTTCTCTTCAAAAGTTTAGCAATTCAAATATAATGTTCCTTTGCCAAATCAATAGGAATATTTCTCCCATGACCAGCCTTCCTTTTCACGCCACAATTCCAAACCAGACGATAAGCTTCTCCAGATGAGAACAAGCAATTTATTTGGAACAAAAGGTAAAGGCCTTCCAAACAATACTTTCGACTCGACACACCATCAGCTTTCAAGTACAAGAGGAACAATTTCCAGCAGCGCACAATTTGTGCACCATCTCCCTCAGATACCGCATCAGTAAAATTTCTCCAGATCATCAAGTATTCCAACAACAAACTCTGGTAGTTGTACATATCATCATTGTCATAATAAGACTCTGAAACCGTGGACTTGACTATACCATGTGCTTTCTCTTCATGATCCTTCTTTCTTTTTCCATTGTATTGAGATGTTTTTGTGCACAACGGCTCTCAGCATTTAAATTTACCATCAGCTGTTTTCAACAATTTGGAACTCTCTTCTTCTAAATCTAACTTTTGTTTCATAGCCCGGGAAACTGCTTCTTTATTGATGATAAATTTGTCAACAACACTTCCTGCTAGGTTATCCAGGAACTTCTTTTTATCATCTCTACTTGCATTTTTGATGGTGGTTGGAATTATATGTTCATCTGGACATTCGTTTAAGCTTTGAATGTTCAAAATTGTTAAAGTGGCAGCTACTACTCTTGACTCGAGCTCAACGTCAAGAAATTTTCGGCTTGCAGAGTAAGAACATATCTATTTTCTTACGATGACAACTACAGGGGGTGGACTAGGACATAAGCTATTACGAGTTGATTCGTAGTGTTTTACTCTGTCTAATGCCAGACAATGTTACTGAGAGACTGTCTAACACCATATAATGTTACCTGTCTAGTAGACATTACCAGGTGGGAAAAACCATAAACAATTTACAGTTTTATTTCTTATCTACATGTATGTACGATTCAGTGTTTTACTGTGACTAACACCAAGAGATTGCCAATTTCGTTCAAATGAATATTCCAAACAAGACAAATTGATTCATAAATGCACCTGCATGAATTTTATTTCAGGGGGAAAATCTGCGGCTTCAAAATGCATGTTTTGAAACCTCTGTTCAGGAGTGAAACCATTTGCCAATTGGTATTGTGCATTTGCTCCCCGCTCTACAGAAAGTTGATCTCCCACAACAATTTGTTCCTTATATAATCGCTGCTCATCGTCACCTGCATATGCTTGATACTTCTCCAGGCTTTGCATTGCCTTGATGATTCCATCGTTATCGTTTTCATTTGCAGGAACCACATCAAGGAATGACTATTAAAATTAAGATATACAGTATTCAAATAACAATATACAATGCTAAAAAATGTTGAAGATATGTGTACATTCACATGTGTACATACGTACCATGTGGCATTTCTTTGCCGTTTCTGAATAATGTGCTTGACAACCACCCTTTGCAGAAATTCGCTTAACCAGAACGATAAGGTTTTTATGGTGTAAATCATGTTCTTCTTTACTGCATAAAAATGTTGCATTATCTAGTCTTTCAATGACTTTTGAGGTATATCAGCACTAAGAGAATTGTTTGCCACACGGTTTGGAACAAATGCAAAGGCACATTCGTGCGTATCTATGTTCTGATTGTCTTCTGTCATATCGTGGACTGCTATGTGAGTGTCTACATTGTCAAAGCATAACTTAAAGGTAAAATTAGTAAAAAAAATGTTTTCATTTCTAATTTATAGACCGGTTACTTATAATTTCCTATTTCAGGTGGGGTTTTTAATATACAAACTGCAAAGTAAAACTAATTCATATAAGTGGCTTTATAAAAAGCTGTAAATTTATTCAATGATTATATCAACCTTAAAACCTTTTGTATTGATTATCTCATCTGGGATAGAATGAACATTTTCGTTAACATGTGGATCAGCATATTTCTTGACCAATGGACTTGATTCGTAAAGTAAATAAACCAATAAAAAACATGACTGAAAGAAAAATTATATTTCTAAACCTCCCCAGAACTGCAGCAGATGCCAAAAGTACGAGTCCAGTTAATATGCTTTTGTTATTTACTGGTAACAATTAATACTTTCTAATGGCTATACTAATACTTTTGGCACCCACTGTACTACCGCCTAGCATCATAAAAATCAATATATTTCCTGAAACTACATAAACCATTATATGAAAACACCATGCAACTTACGATAACATTTCTTCATAACTGGAACAGAAAAATTAATTTCCAGATCATCATGTGGTGCTTTTGCCATTATTAATGAGAGGCGCTTTCCCAACATTGCTTTTGCTGACTCAGACAAATCAGAACTGTTATCTTTGCAATCCTGTTGTGTAATTTCAATATCATGCTAAATAGGTTGTTTTTTCTCAAGCTCTGCCTTTTCCATTTCCACTATTTGATTGACACCCTGGTCATGCCCTTGTCCAAACTCGTTCATTTTTTATTAAAGAATGTGTGAGATACTGATAACCTCATGGCTTTCAACCGAACCAAAGTAGACTAAACAAGAAAATTTGAACCATTTAGCTTGCAATGCATCCAAATGTGATCTACTTTAATATATAAAGACATATTGCTTAATTTAATGTGCATATTAATTCCACTAAAAAGCCTTTAGAAATGTTTTTGGACATACAAAAGTAGCATACATACATGTTGTATTATTACATGCCTGCTGCATGAAATAAACAGTATTCTCAATTATATACTTAGTACTTACTGTGTATGATGAATGATTGATTATCAATGATATTAACAGCTGCACAGTGGTCATTCTTAGTGATCTATTTTTGAGACAAACGGCTCCAGCAGTAACAATAGAGGTATACTGATGGTAGATTGAATCAGTATTTTCTTTCTTAATGTTTGGTGTAGAGGCTGCCATTAATACCCTCCAAAACAGTGGACAATGTTCTTTCAATTCCAGATTTGCCTTTTCAAAACTAAAGGAGATCATGTCCTCTTTGACAGTCAGCTTAAACACACTCCTGATATCTTTCTTCACAAATTTCTTCTTTCTAAAAGATCCAGTATCATCAACAAAACTTCGCTTTCCTTGTTTTTGTGTGGATGAAAAAAGTTCCCTTTTGCTTTTAGGATTACCTTCATCACAGCTCTCATTTTCATCAACAGCTTCAACCTTAATATATTCTCGGCAGATTCCTTGGCACTCTTTATGCACCTCTTTATCAAATAGTGTTAGAATTTTGGATCGTATAAGGGGGTGGGTGAAATGCAAATTTTGCAATGTTTTTGTTTTAAGTACAAAGAAGATAAATACCCATCTTAGTAAGATCTGACAGTAGTTTCCTGCAACGTTCACTAGACGGCCAGAAAACATGAATATATGCCACAGTATCAGAGGTTGTTTGTGGAAATGACAAATTGGTTTGAGTTTCTTTGCACTCTGATTGCTTAAATTGGCCACAGTATTCAGGATTAGTTTCCTCCCTTGTTGTATTTGTAGAGGCATATTTCCCTTCGATCGTACCGGAATTCTCACGTCTTGCTTTAAGTTCTTTAATTTTACGCGTTTTCTGGTTGCTCCGAACTTATGACTTCAAATGACAATTACATTTTTGGCGCACATACGCAGAGTGATTTACCACTCCAAAAGGTAATTCACTTATAGCATCTATAGGCTGAAATTCTGCAGATCCAAAAACAAGATTGAAATCTTTCCAATCACTTAAGTTGACGTTACATAATCTACAAGTTTTCATATTGTTGTTATTCGGTCATAAGCCCTTTGCTGGCCGCCATGTTTTAGGTACGCATAAATTATAATTGACATTACATAATGCATCAATTTGCATAAATTTCCTTTGTTTTGTTGGATGTCGCGGGACGAGAAATTTGAGAATATTGCACAGTCCACTCACTACGGGGAGTGGACTGTGACGCAGGCTAGTTGAAACCTGGATCACACTTTTTTCCTGTCTTTTGGCCGTAGTAAACTTGGCTACCAAATATTCTCGGACGTTCGCTGGGAATTGAGCACCACCAGTTTTTGCCTTGCTCAACGCCCATCCCATCTGCAAGTCGTCACTTTCCAATTGAATTATAGATTTCTGAGAGGTAGCCACTCGAACATTGGTCGTAATGGTGCAGTACTTATTTGCTCACTCTCTTCTCAGTGTATCGTATACAGATTCATTATAGCAACCTAATCTTGACAACAGCTTGGATTTCTTTGTAACTCGACCCAGTCTCGTCACGAACTATGTATTGCAAGCTTGAATCTCGATTTTTAAAAATTTTGGATGTCAGGATTTTCATAAAATATATATTTATGATGTTTTGTGACGTTTTGGCGCATAATTAAATAAAATTAATTCGAACGGAGTCCAAACATCCATGACGGCGATGAGATCTTTCAACCACGAGGAGTTTTGTCAAATACATAAGACAGATATTTTGATTTCTTTCTATCAGGTAAGATGAATTGCAAACTTGAATTTAAATCGTTACAAACAAAACAATGTGTTTCTTACACAGTAGAAATATATTATTCGAGCTATCACGAGAGTTAACTCAAGCTTTTTTCTTCTTAAGTGCATATACTGTGCAGAAACATTTGCGCTGATCGCTTTGATCAGACCTGAAAATCATGCGTTGACACATTCCAAACTGTATTGGAACTATATTCAAACTATACTCAAACCAAATTCAAACAGCACTCAAATGAAGCCATTGTTCTTTTAATAGGAACAAACGAAGCCATTGTGCTTCTTATCAAAAAGGGGGCAAACCTGTGTCGTTATTAGGGCACAATACAAAAAATGTTGTGCTTGTGAAAAATTTTTACAAATAAATATGACTGTAAGCTACTGTATAAATCGGAGTAACAAATAAGCAATATCGTGCCCAAATTAATGGCACCAACAGGAGTTGCAGCAATAAATATTGATGGAACAACTATAAATACGGGACTGGCTATTCCTAAAGAAGCTAATGATTACACTCCTGCAATGTCTGATCAAAGGAGAACACAGTACAGACTCACTTTGAAAGACTTAAAACTTATTATAGTAGATGAGATTTCTATGGTGGGAAACACAACTCTTTTACACATCCACCAACAATTAAAAGAAATTTTTGGATGCTCATCTTCCATCTTATTTGCAAGGCATTAGTATAATAGCTGTTGGCGACTTCTATCCAACTTCCCCCAATAAAAAAGAAAGCAGTGTTCGATAATTACAAAAACCAAGTTCAAAATCTTTGTCATCCATGGAGTGTCTTTAAAATGATTTAACTAACAGAAATCATGAGAAAAAAAACGATGAAGCATTCACTGAACTTCTTAACAGAATCAGAACAGCCTCCTATACAGAAGATGATATTAAAGTTATTCAGTCAAGATCCATTGAACCATCCGATCCAAACTATCTATCTGATGCACTTCATATTTATTCTTAAAGCAAAAGATGAATATCCAAAAAACGTCAATAAAGCAGACATTAATAAACTTTTAGCAAGAGGACGGTCTCACACATGTGGACTTGATTATGAAATACAAATTAAAGAAGGCACCAGAGTAATGCTTACTACAAATATCAACATACAAGATCGACTTATCAATGGTCAAATTGGAACGATACTTAAAATTAATATTAATTCCAGTAATGAACCAAATGTTTTATATATTAAGTTTCATGATAAGAAAGCTGGGAAAACTACAACAAACACTACTGCCAACATGTTTGCGAGAGAGAATCATGTTGTACCGATAAAGCCTGTTCTTGCAAACATCAAAGTTAGACCTGGAAAAGCATCATCTCCAGAAATACAGAGAGTACAATTTCCTATTGCACTTTCGTGGGCATGCACTGTTCACAAAGTTCAAGGTCTTACTCTGCAAAATGTACTTGTTACCATGCAGTTGAATAAACAAAGATATTTTAAATATGGTGAGATATATGTAGCCTTAAGCCGCGCAACATCTTTACAAGGTTTACACATCCTCGGAGAAATGCAAAGTAAACATATTAAGGCGATTCCTGAAGTTGACGAGAGACTTCGAAACGCTTGTGATTTTATAGAAAGTATTACGGAGAATGAAAACCCCCTTTTTACAATATCTCTTTTAAATGTTAGATCTTTAAGAAAGCATAATAAGGATGTCAAGTCTCATTGTCAATTCTTTAAATCTGATGTTCTTGCATTTACTGAAACACAAATTTTGCCTAACAATTCGTTACATGAAATTACAGAAAACTTAAAACCTTTCACAATATATTGTCAAGATCATTATCACAGACAAGTATCTAAGTATGGCAATCTGTATTAGGAGTACTTTGGAAATGGAGAATTATCAATGTATACCTTCAATAAATGCACTAAAGTTTGATCTGCTTCATACTGAACAACAACAAACACATTCTTTTCTTTTACTGTATAGAAAAAACAACATGAATGTTTTTCTGCAAGCATTGGAATATGTCCTTCCTAATTCCAACATTCACATGGTCTTAGGGGATTTTAACATAAACTATTTCAATGATAATCATTCTCAACCAGTTATGCTTTTCATGAAGTCATTAAACTATACCCAAATTGTTACCGAACCCACATTTATTTCCTCTGGTAGTTTGTTAGACTACATTAAAACAACTTCCTTACAAATAATCAGGAATTCCGTACTCAGTGTCGATATATGATGATTTCTCAACTGTTTAATGGTTTAATTTGAGATAAAATCGTACACATCTGAAATTTAACCACAACCAATTGAGAAAAATGAATCAAATCTATCCGGCTTTTTTTCGACAGGAATGAAACCTGTTTTAACTGGGATTTTAAATGTAGCTATATGATTTCCAGTTGCAACTGTTAACTTTACCAATTAATAGTAGCCTTACATTTACTGTATCTTTTTGACATTAAACTTTCCTCATGTATCATAGATAGAATATATTATACAAGAAACCATGGCTGATAATATAACCAAGACTTACTGATGACTAGTCGCTGATAAATTCCGTATAGTGTTACACGACGGATACAACTTAATGGGTAAGATATCCTTCATGATGTATGATTTGGGCTCTATGTGTCCATGTATCAGTATGTATCACAATAGAACCATTGACTCAAGGCCAGTTTTCCGATTTGGTGCCACTAATAGTACTAATTAAACTTCTTTTTATGTTTTTATCATCAGTTTAAAGCAACTAATAATCAAGGACTTCCATGATGAACAGAAATGTTTGTAAGATATAGCGTTATGTGCTCAATTCTACACTGCAAAGTTTATCGAACCAAGTGTAATTCTGAACAAACACACCGTCGATTGGTAAAGAGAATTTTTATACAGAATGCTACCCAAACAGCAGATGTGTAGCAGCGTAGCTCCTCCTGATATTATGATGATATAACAATAAGGTTCAATTTGGAAAGAAAGAAGCCAGGGTCTCAATCAGAAATTTTGTTTTCAAGTCTGTGAGTTAATCTTAATCTTTATGAAATCAATCTAACAGTTGTGTTCACAGGCAACATTTTATTCTTAGAAGCTACGCCTACTGAATTCCGAAACGTCATCTATTATAAACGACCGAACGTGCTTGGCAGTGCAACGACTTTCAGTTCAGAACTAAGTTACATAAAACAAACTGTTTTAAATTCAAACTGTAAATAAAAATTCTTGCTTTTTCTTTATTCTCTTACAATCCCAAGGTCGACCCTTTCTGTTCTCTCTTCTAACATCTTTACATTACTCTGATATATATTACGTTTGTGATGTCCTCTTTTTTATATCGTATGACTAAGTAACTTTGTGTGATTTGTATAAAATGTGAGGTGTGTGAATATTCTTATGTGAAAAATGCATCTGGATTACCAAAGACTCGTTACCAGCATAATAAAAATGTTATATATGATAGAAAACTTAAACTTCCAATCTACGAAACAATACTGGCACAACAGGTGAATACCACGTTATCTTGAGATCATGCTCCATTTTCCTGAGTGCTTTGATAATCCAAAAAACAAGTTCAATGAAACTCAACAAATATAATCAACATATGTGGAGGATCGACTCTCGTGACAATGCTTTCATGCAAACACAAGTTACACCTCAGGAAAATCATGAAAATTAAATACAATGGAAGATCTCACAAATATTTTATTTTACTATGGAATCATTTTGTTGCTTCAATATAATACACAGATTTTGAAAGAATATTGCTACACAAAGGATTGACTTCTCTCAATCGAAACGCTGAGTCGATATTATTAATTAATCCATATGAAATCAACAATTTTCAATAAAAGGATCACTACTCGACGATGTCCATCAATATACAGACATAAAATGCATATAGAGAGCCAACGATTATTGCAGAAAACTATGATCGAACCTTTTCTCCTCATTCCCAAGGTTGACCTTTGTAATATTCTCTTCTAATATTTCTAAGTTAATAAAATGTCTAACATGTTTGTTATGTGTTGTCCTGTTCGTCCTCTCAAAAATGAGCAAAGCCAGAGAAATTTGTCTGATTTGTAAATGTGACGTCTCGTAGGTGACATTCTTCTTCTGTATCTATTCCCTTTCCACTGTCGTTTTGCTATTCAACTTTGTCATTTTGTCAATTTTGTGATTGTGTTTATTTCAGTGTGTTCCTTGATATCTTTAACTCAAATCGAAATTGAATCTAATATCCACTAATTACAATTAAAACCAATGTAATTATGAATATATTATATCACTATTGTTAGAACTGAACAGAAACATGTATATCAGTTTCCATATTACTTTTACCTGTCAATTGTCTAATTACTAATTACTAACTATTAACTTACATATAATAAAATCGATGATTATGCAAAAATATGCGGAATATGGAAAATATGGCGGAAAGCCTTGAAGCTGATGATGTTGAAGTTCAAGATCAAGATTCACAATTTCTCTTTTTTCTCAAAGAAATATCGCTTGACAAATATGAAGAAGATTTTATAAAGATTGGTATAAGGGAAATTAGTCACCTTGAAGATGTCTCAGAGGACGATATTGATGATTTTAAGTTTCTGACGAAGTTTGAATTTAAGAGGGTACTGAGGAAATATAAAGCCCATAAAGAAGTACTTCACCTTCAAGAAACAAACTCTAGAGAAGCAGGAAATGCAGGTGCCAGTAACGCTAGTTACAGAACGTCCAGTCAGTCATCTGTGGTCACCCTTCCAAAGGCATTTAGGAACTTCGTTCAAACCAGAGATGGAATGGGAAATATTGTTGTACAAACGAACACCTTGAAAAGACAATTCAAGAATCTTTGGTATGAAAACCCGAAGTGTTCAGCAGGAAAACCTTCAACACCTTCTAAATTCCTCTTGTCTCATTCAGTTTACTTTGCAAATTAGAAGTCCGATAGAAATAGTGTACAACTTTGAAGACTAGCATGGCATAGGAATTTGATACTTTAATAATAAAGGCTTATAGTCATGTCTGAATACGTATCTTCGTTTCTTCACCACAATCACGTCGGACTTTCAGCTATGTAGCTATTGCACACAAGCAGCTCAAATGTTGTGTTTGACCAGGAAGAGAGCAGCTGCAACATGTTACAATGCTACATTTCATCATTTTACCACTGGAATTTTAGTTCCAGTGTATATATATATGATGCTCCAAAATCGTGTGCACTGCTCAGTTTATACTATTAAAAGCCATATCGGTGCGATATCAATATTTAGGTTTTATAGCGGGGGGGGGGGAGGTATCAATTTCAATACGTAAAAAAAAATTTGTGCAAAGCTTGATTGCTAGGAAAAAAAATCAGGCAAGCGATCATACTCGGGAAAAAAAATCCTGCAGCCATTTTTTCATGCCCCTTTCCGGGTTTTTCTAATGGTCCGCCCCTAAGCAAAGGTTCAAATATTTTTTGCAAAAAGACGCTCAACTTCCTCTTAGAGGAAGAATCTAACAATGGCAAAGCTACTACCACCAACGTGTGCTAAAACATGATCATTCCCTTTCTTTTCGCTTTTTTCAACAAAAAAGTTCAAAGAATCTAAAAATTCTGGCACTTCTACTACATTTTTTAATTCTTTTTGGATTTTTTTAAAGGTTTTGGATTTTTGGTCTCAATTTTCTTCCCATATCTCACCAAAAAAAAATCTCCAAAAATCGCAAGAAAAATTGCATTTGTAGCAGGGGACAAAACGACACTAAACAACAAGATCTCCCCAATAAAAATACTTAAAATGAAAGTATAAAGAACATTCTTGCTGACACGAGCTTTAATGAAACCCCTCTATTAATCCTGATGAAAAAAGACACCTGCTTAGGCGTTAACTCTGGCTTCGTGCCAGTGCATGGGCCAGCAATATAATAATTCTTATATGCAATGTTCCAATATAATAATTCTTATATGCAATGTTCCTAGTTCCTGAAAAGAAATTATTATATAGCTTAGTGGCCAAGCATCCTTGTTCCCCGATAATTGGCCAGTGATGACGCCACGAAAATTTAAAGCATGCGAAATGAGGCGGAATAGAGGCTAGTTTAATAATTGAATGCTCAATCCTCATTTTTATTTTTATTATTTTGTTTAAATATTCGAGGGGCTGAGAAAGTTTTGTGCAATTTTTTATGTGAAAGGTAAGTTACTTGAAATGCAAGGGAAGATTCTTATATTCGTCAGAAATTTGAGTTAAACTAGCGTATAGGACCAAGGTGTATTTTATGGTCGCTCATCCCACGTGTTGGAGGCGTACGTATTAAGAAACAAAACATATTCAGAAGTGGTATTTCTTAGATAAAGATGATTGTTAGAGATGTCTTGGGTTGATGTCTTTTAGGTGATACATGGATTTCGCAGATATTTGGTTTCACTTTTGAGTTTTTCTGAGAAAATACGAATATGTCGATTATGTTATTTGGGTTTATTTGAAATAATAGTTCTGTAGAGATATTATGATATGGTGGTGCATGAAGTTGGAAGTTTCATTATAAGACAGGGTGACCCGTGTTGACAAGATGTAGTTAAAAAGGGACAGGTATTTCAAGTATTTACAGTTATTATCTGAAAGCATCACCAGGCACTGGTTTGTTACATTAGCTAGTCTTGATAAGAAAGACCCCTTGCAGGATGTACAATCCGTTGTGACCGAGCTGATAGCTGTTTGGATAATGGTTGACTTACAGAGGAAGCACTTGCGTGCGTACTGAAAGTTTTTTATTGCCAATATGGCTGTTGTCATTTCGATCTTTGTAGCGAAAGTTTCCAGATATACAACGACTTCTATTTTCTCTCCAGGCTGAACCTTGATGGTTGTCTCAAAACTGGTGGTCAGATTCATTTTGCCATTGAAGGTAGTTGTTACCAAGTTTTCAAGAAAGATAACATCGTCGGTGTTAAATGAGTGAATCAAATGAGTTAAATGGTGTCAATCTTCATGACCTTTGCTTTAACGTTGATGAATCTGGGATGTGTTTGGTTGTCTGACTCAAGAAGTTGTTGGATTTTCATGGTGGAGCAGCCGACGATGGGGATGTTGATCAGTTTTTGTAGCAGGGGACATAACGACTCTAAAAAAGATCTTTCTCAAATTACTAAAATGAGTGTCAAGTCTGTATGTGAACACAGGGTTCGTTTACATTTTAAACTTCATACTTTTTAGAAATACAATCCGTTCTCTCAATGTCCAACAACATTTCGGTTCTCTATGAGCTATTATTTTCAGTGGGGAGGGAGTTTTAAAATTTCTCCTAGTCATCAAATCTTTTGCTTTCTAATTAGAAAGACTAAAATAGAGATATGGATCTTGATGAATTACATCATCGTTCTCTGGAGTAACAGACACCTCAGCTTATATATTTAGCCATGAACTGCCATTATTAATACGGTTCAGTTCTAAATATAAATTGTCACAAAAATTTTTTGACTACATCAGCGTTATAGGCAGAATACAATGAATAAGACATTAAATGTTTAAAGAAATTCAAAACATGCAAAATTTTGACAATTAATAAATGATGGAGTCCCTCAATATTATAACCAAAACTGATGCACAGAAATCACTGTACTCGGCCTTGTTTAAGTTGACTGACAAATCTGAAATTTAATAAAATATTACATCATACCATCTTACGCCAAAACCACGCCTGTTATGTTTATTGACATGAGCAATAAATAATGTAAACAATGGTTAAAATACAAGTTATTTTCTATAATGTTTGCTCCTATGTCATCAATATGATCCATCATCCATAGAATCCTGTGAAAAAAGGAGTTATCAAATCTTTTGTTTTCTAGTTAAAAAAAAAACTAAATACAAAGATGTGCGTTTCAATTACATCATCGTCCTTTGAAATCTATATTTAGGCTTTACCCCATTAATTGTTTCCATTTTTAACGTTGAACTCAACATATTCCCACATTCTCACAACTTTTCCATGACGTCATCTTCACACTGACTGGCTGAGCTTCTCTATAAATATGGGTTGCAAACACTCTAATTTTCATTCGATATTGAATATTCATCTGCGATGGAGACGAAGAAAGAAGAAATCCAAGAACGCTAGAAAGAAGAGCAACATGACGTCAACGCCCACCAAACGAAAGTCCACCACGATTGACGAACTAAAGGCATCGCCAGTTTCCAAATCACCAAGGAAAGTCTCGAAAAGCCGATGTGCACAGTGGTTAACAAAAGTAGCTTGCGTCGAACGAAAAACAGTTCTATGATGTTCTCCATGAACTTCTGCGATGACAGTACCAAGGCCAACCCCAACGCCGTAGAGATACTCCTTGACAAAGAACTGCTGAATGGCTAACCCATCCAAAGACGTCCCCATTCTCGGCTGCTCCACCATGAAAATGCAACAACTTCTTGAGTCAGACAACCTAATGCGTCCCAGATTCATCAACGTTAAAGCAAAGGTCATGAAGATTGAAGAACCATACAAGGTCGTTGCGTTTCCTGATACAAAAACCAAACGCGAAATCGTCTTACCTGATGAGACCAGCCAGATCAACTTGATCCCGTGGAGACAACGAGCACAAAGAGTCTCATTTAACACCGACCATGTTATCCTTCTTGAAAACTTGGTAACAACTACCTTCAATAGCAAAATAAATCTGACCACCAGTTTTAAGACAACCATCAAGGTTCAGCCTGGAGAGAAAATAGAAGTCGTTGCCAATCTGGAAACTTTCGCTACAAAGATCGAAATGACAACGGCCATATTGGCAATAAAAAACTTTCAGTACGCACGCAAGTGCTTCCTCTGTAAGTCAACCATTATCCAAACAGCTATCAGCTCGGTCACAACGGATTGTGCATCCTGCAAGGGGTCTTTCTTATCAAGACTAGCTAATGTAACAAACCAGTGCCTGGTGATGCTTTCAGATAATAACTGGTACACAGCAACTCAATCTGTTAGTATATTAATGTCACAGTGAAATAATTTTAAATCATGTCAACCCACTCAACTATTCTTCTTTAAGGTTTAACCAAGGTTACCTTCTTTATTACTCTGCCTGCGTATGCGCAGCGGAGTCTTAAAATGCCATGCTCTTTTTTCCTTTTCGTCGTAGTTTTGGGCCGACATTTTGACCGAGAAGCCCTGGGTAACACGGATGAATTATGTACATCAGTTGGCATTTAGGGAGGTTTGGGGGTGATTTTGTGCAATGTTTATTTTTCTTCGTGTCCTTGTGCCTCGTGTTTGAATCGACGTTCTTCCCCTTGTGAAAAATGGAAAAATATGAATGTCAAATTGAAAGAGCTTTCAGAACCATGTTCAACAACTACAAAGGTAAGTTGTTAAGATTTAGATTGTATACATATGCTGTGGCGGTAATTGCAATATTAGTAAACCCAAGATTTTCTGTTTTATAGTTGATTTAGTGATTCACATTGACGTAGTTATTTAATACAAACTAGGTATATACAAAGTACTGTTTGCTCTCTGAAATTATACATACTACATGTTTAGCGACCCTGCATGCTTAAGAATTCGATATTTCTATTTACTAGAGTCTATTTTAAATGTATGAATGATTACAAAGCCTGGTCGAATTGTAATCAGGACCCAACATTTTGACAACCTCATCATGTGACATGTGAATGCACATTTGAATACCAAGTCACATTAGAATACCAAGTCACATTTGTATACCAAGTCACATTAGAATACCAAGTCACATTTGAATACCAAGTCACATTTGAATGCCAACTTAACTTTAAATGCCAACTTACCTTTGAATGCCAACAATGAAGTTACAATGAATAAAGTTATATTAATTAAAGTTACATCAGTAAACAAAGTTAAGCAACTGAATGAAGTTACATCATTAAATAAAGTTACATCAATGAATAAAGATGCATTAATGAATAATTTCATATTAATGAATACAAAATGTATAACAAAAAATCCCAAAAGTATGAAAGACAACAGTTTGACAGGCAACAGTACAAAAAGCACCTCATTTTGTGACCTTTTGTCGCCTGTAGTGTTTCCTCACCTGCAGGCGGAGTAACGATTAAATTAACAATTTCTTTACTTTCTCCTTAGGTTATCTTGAGCTTGTTGAACTGGACAGAGCCAAAACCTCAGCTGGATGAAAAAGATAAGGTTCTTCTGTTGACAACAAAATACACACTGGAGATAGACCCAAACCGAAACATCATAGAAAGTACTACCCAATATGAAGATTCTGAAATGCCAAAAGATGACCTTGAAACGTTGGACATTAACTAACTTATTAATTGACATTTTAGTATGTTATATGCTTATACAGGCTATTCAAGTTTGAAATTGTAGTTTTTTCTGAATAATTTACATCATTGTAAATACTTGCTTTCTACAAAAATCCATTTTTAAATAAAAGTCAATCGAAAGGTATCTGATTGTTCACTTTCACTATTTATTCTATACTTCCCAGTTTCTTTTACACAAGTTTTCAATCACAATTATTTGGCTTAATTATCTCCTAGCTGCATGAGAAGCACCTATACATGTTTATAACTTTCACAATTAAAAATTCCTCTCTTAATTAAAGTCTGACATCTATATATTAAACAAGTTCACTGGACACTGCCTTTTCATACCCAAAAATTAAATTTTTAGCCAGGCATGCTCATACAGAAATTTAAGGTGGCTCGATACAGTTTTCAAAAATTTAACTGTTCATCACTTTGACACGTTCAAACAACGCATTTTTATGATTTATTCCACTGATATTGGAGTTTTTATATATTTTGATGTTTCTACTTTTGAAACGTATTAGTTTTAGTAACAAATTGTCCATTGCTATGGTGACATATGTGTACAAAGTTCACTCCAAAATGACCAATTGCTTCGGATAATTGGAAAAGAAACACGGTGACCCCCAATTTTTTTTCGTGCATTATTTTACTTGGAAGAAAAACTAACAATTAGCAAAATTCTATAATGCAACATTTTTGAAAATTGCAAAAATGACATTTTTTTCGATAATTTTTTTTTGCTATTATACAATTTTTTAATATTTTGCTAATTGTTAGTTTTTCTTCCAAGTAAAATAATGCACGAAAAAAAATTGGGGGTCACCGTGCCTCTTTTCCAAGTATCGGAGGCAATTGGTCATTTTGGAGTGAATTTTGTACACATATGTATGGTGGCCCAGGAGTGCCATTGAAAATTTATCAATTTATTTTAATTTACTATCCTAATTATTTATTTATTATAGTTTTTTTATCTTTTTCATTTTAAGTAATATATTTCTTTCACATTTATTTTTAAAAAAATATATTTTTAATACTCATCTTGGCCCATGAGTGCCACGAAAAAAAAAATTAAAACTAAGGTCATGGCCCAGGAGTGCCACTGCCAATTACTGCTGTTGACACAGTTTTGTGACCGTAAACAAAACGGCCGATCAAAGATGGCAAGATGACATTTAATTAAAAGACGACTTACAGAAATGGGTAAAGAATAACTTACAACGATAAGAAATTTTAGATTTTGTATCCATCGTATCCTTGGAGTCTGAGAACACTTGCACGTCAATTAAAAGAGTTTGGAATTTCATACATAGATTACAGTACTGGTTTGGATCGTGTTGAAGAGGCTGTTCGCAAGGAAATGGATGGTCCTGGTAGATTGCTCGGTTATCGTGCTCTGCACAAAAAAATACGGGAAGTTCACCATCTCATGGTACCAAGGAATCTGGTGTATGCGATGATGGAGGAAGTTGACTCTACAGGACTTAAGGAAAGAGGAGGCGTTGGGCAACGGAAACGACCAAATCGGGAAAAAAGATTTGTATCAAAGGTATCCAGTGGGTCTTTTCATTTAATATATGCACCCCCCCCCTCCCTTATTCCTAAGCCTCTTCATCTTAATTTTCCTGGTGGGTAGCTTGAGGATTTTTTTATTAAATAAATCGCAAAAATTAGGTGTCTTAGTGATATCGGGGGGGGGGGGCGATATCCTAAATGGCTTAATAAGACATCCTACAGAGTAACTTCCACAAATTAGAGACCAAATTTTTTATGTCCGAAGGGTATGAAGGAACCCCTCAATAGTAGAGGGGGTGTGCAACATTAGGCTCTAAATCAATTCTTTCTTATCTATCTGTTAACTGAAGATAATAATCTTATAGGGTTCAGATTATACTATGTCGCTTCATGGTCATGACAAGATGTGCGGATATCAGAACTCCACATTCCCTTTATGTATATATCGTGGCCAGGACACATACAGTGGCAAAATAATGTTTTTAAGAAACAGTGAAACAGTGAACCGAAAGTCATTGGCCGATATTACTTAGAATATTTAATTTCCAGTAAAGGTAAGAAGTTAACCCTCTAATTTGCAGCCTGTTTTCATCATGATTGCTGCTACAAAATAATCATGATGAAAATAGAAGTATGACCTAGTTTTCATAATTACAAGGTGTGGTAACTCATACAAAGTTTGTGTAGCCTACATTTTAATACAATGGCAATGTGCCTCCTTACTTTACTTTTAATTTGGCTGTAATGCCAGAAAATTTAATTCATCAAGTGAAAGGTCTTGCATTATCTTTTAAAGCATTTGACAAATAAAAATATAAACAAACATATAAAAAATCAAAATGTATTTTTGTTTTGTAGAGAATGTACAGTAATACAGTATAACCATTATGTTAATTAAATACATTTAATATTTCATCATTTAGTGTTGCCTAGTCGGATCAGAGTTGACAAGGGAACAGAGACTACCATTTTAGCAACAATGCATTCTTACCTGAGAAGTCAGCAGGGAGACTTGGCAGATGCTACCGATAGTGTGATCTATGGCCCTTCCACACAAAACAAAATAGAGCGATGGTGGAGAGAGCTTTTGGAAAGAATGGAGAGATATTTCAAGCGTCAACTAAATAGTCTTGTAGAGGAAGGAGAATATGACCGTGATGATGACACTCACAGGTAAACAATGCTATCAATTGATTATAGCAACATTTATATGGTACATATACTTCATAATATTTTGTACTTATCATTAAGATGCTCCCCAGTGTGCCATACTTTGCCATTATATCGTGATCTGGCTAATGATTATTTTCTTCATTGGTTAACTTATAAAGAAAAACTATTTAACATATCATATTGATATTTAGTGAAACACTTGACATATGTTTACCTGCACCTATTTTTTCCCTGTGTTTATTAAATTCTAAGAAATTCACTAGAAATTTTGTCATTAGGAATATGTTAGCTTTTGTTTACGTTCCTGTGCTGCAGAAAGAATTGGATACATTTCGAACATCAGTTTGGAACAACCATCGAAGTCGGTATCAACGAGACAAAGAACTGCCAGTTGGTGTTCCGGAACACATTTATCATTTCCCAGAGAATTATGGTGGTGAGAGACATGGTCTACCTGTTACAGAGGAGCAACTTCAAGAGGTTGGAGAGCTTTCAAATGTTTTGGAGGGAACAGATGACTATCTAACAGATAATTTTCGACTTAGATAATTTGCCAATGTTGCTGATATAGAGCCAGCAGAGGCAGTCAATGCATATTTGTATCTAAAGGCTAATATTGATTTATCAAGAGTTTAATTTGTACCTAACAATAAACCTAAGTATATAGTGTAAATCAGGGAGAAAGCAGAAATCTGCCTAAATGATTCAGTATATTGTATTTATTAAATACATGACGTTTACTTTTTGTGTTAACATAGGCATAAAATTTAATATACCTGTATTCACCTTTCCCAAACATTTAATAAAACAAGTTAAAAATTTCAACAGTGCATTATCATTACCAGTCCTACCTATAGTTGGACAAAAAGCAATGCTTTCAAACAGTTTGTAATGCCAATATAAAGGGGTTTATCTTGATGCAACAAATTAATGAATTCATGCACCTATGCTGAACAGCTAACATAACAATTTGAACATTAGTACAATATCAGTCAGAGCAGTTTAAAATGTTCACCTCACTTTTTGTCTAAGCAAAGGAGTTCATAGAACTTCTTGCAAACATGCTGTGAAAGGAATGTCTCAATGGCCATTCTAGACAAGTTGCCATTGCAGAAGAGAATATTATCTTCATCATCAGTGAACTGTGTACTGGCAATCTCTGGATCACAGAGTGAATAGCTAGCACCTTGGATATCCAGTACCATGAGTCGCTTCCCAGACTTTTCATAGGTGTAATGAGAAAGTGTTTCAGCTTTCATTGCTAAATCACTACCATCAGCAACTATAATTTCACCAGTGTTGTTGATGTATTTGGTGAATTTGCCATGAAGGTATGGTTCAATGGTTACAGATTGCTCATCAAGTTTACTGTAATACAGCTTGTTGTAAAGGAAAGAAGCACCAAATTCAGGGGTTATTTCATTGCTCAAGCACTTTGTGAAATGACGAGCCAAAGCATGCATTTGAACCACCTTCCTTGTGTGAACTTCCAGTGACTCAAAATGTTGAAGAATTTGAGGAACTTTATCCTCTATATGCTTTTTCAAGACAAATTTTCCATTAATGCCAGACAATGCAATGCACTCAAATGCATCTCTGAAACCCCCACTAGCAAACTTCTCATTGCTAAGAGATACCCGCGCATCAAAAGGATCAAGCCACTTTTTATCATCCACCGAGAAATATTCTAGCTGCAATGTTACCAGGCCCCTGCTTGGTTTTGGTGGAATGAATTTTCTAAAGTTCATCACAGCGCTGAGTGGCACTGATGCTGGAACTTTCGATTTGCATGGTGATGAATGGCGCATTGGGGGCACAAATTCCTTCCTCACGGAGTGGGATGAGGAAAGACCTAAGCCTGAGGATAGACTTACATCTCCCCGTGATAAAAGACCAGCCCTTTCAGGACGTGAATCACGTGATTCGTCGTCATCAACGTTTACAGTTTCCTTGTCGCTTTTTTCAATAAACCGGACGTGGAGTTGTTTCCAATTTGTTATTTGTTTTACGTCGGTGTATGATGGGCCTCTTTCCCCTGCCAATACATGACATTCCATGTACTTCGACACATTAAAATGCCTCGAGCATGCTCTCTTTATATTCTCCATCGAGAGTTCCTGGCCAAAGGGTACCATCGTTAACGCTCCTATGCGAGTGTATTTTTGGCATTTACCTTCAACTTCAGCGGATAAGCGTTGAACAGTAAGAAACTCAAGAGTAGAATCTCCTGATCCACTTTTTTTTCCTGTTCGTTTTCCCGAAACCTTGTTATAAAAAGCTTTCCATTTGTCAGACTGATCAGCATGTTTCCTTTTCGACATATTGTCTCACGTGTTTTGTTTACGGCGCGCCCGCGGTCACAAAACTGTGTCAACAGCAGTAATTGGCAGTGGCACTCCTGGGCCATGACCTTAGTTTTAATTTTTTTTTTCGTGGCACTCATGGGCCAAGATGAGTATTAAAAATATATTTTTTTAAAAATAAATGTGAAAGAAATATATTACTTAAAAAGAAAAAGAAAAAAAAACTATAATAAATAAATAATTAGGATAGTAAATTAAAATAAATTGATAAATTTTCAATGGCACTCCTGGGCCACCATACATATGTTGCCATAGCAACGGACAATTTGTTACTAAAACTAATACGATTCAAAAGTAGAAACATTAAAATATATAAAAACCCTAATATCTCTAGAATAAATTGTAAAAATGCGTTGTTTGAACGTGTCAAAGTGATGAGCAGTGGAATTTTTGAAAACCGTATCGAGCCACCTTAAGCTTACTAAATACTCGAAATACCTGTCCCTTTTTAACTACATCTTGTCAACACAGGTCACCGTGTCTTATAACGAAACTTCCAACCTCATGCACCACCATATCATAATATCTCTACAGAACAATTATTTCAAATAAACCCAAATAACATATTCATATTTTCTTAAAAAAAACTCAAAAGTGAAACCAAATATCTGCGAAATCAATGTATCACCTAAAAGACATCAACACAAGACATCTCTAACAATCATCTTCATCTAAGAAAAACCACTTCTGAATACGTTTTGTTTCTTAATACGTACACCTATAACACCTGGGGTGAGCGACCATAAAATACACCTTGATCCTATACGCTAGTTTAACTCAAATTTCTGACAAATATAAGAATCTTCCCTTGCATTTCAAGTAACTCACCTTTCACATAAAAAATTGCACTAAACTTTCTCAATCCCTCGAATATTTAAACAACATAATAAAAATAAAAATGAGGATCAAGCATTCGATTATTAAACTAGCTAGCCTCTATTCGGCCTCATTTCGCATGCTTTAAATTTTTGTGACGTCATCACTGGCCAATTATCTGGAAACAAGGATGCTGGCCACTGAGCTATATGATAATTTCTTTTCAGGAACTAGGAACATTGCATATAAAAATTATTATATTGCTGGCCCATGCACTGGCGCGGCACATAAGCCAGAGTTAACGCCTAAGCAGGTGTCTTTTTTCATCAGGGTTAAAAGAGGGGTTTCATTAAAGCTCATATCAGCAAGAATGTTCTATATATAAAGGGTATTGGCAATAAATTTTTTTATGCTTGCAATCAGGTAAATTTGACCTCCTGATTACGAATATGGTATTATTTTTTACCAAAACTGTTTAGTTCTCGAGTTATTTTATGGTAAACATTCAGTCCATCTTGAAAGTAGACGTTTGTCGCTATCTTGAGGACAACTGCCCTCTGCATGACGACGATTTGGGCAGAATGCACAAACTGTATAGACTTGTTGCATACCAACGATGTTCGCATAGATATTTCAAATTTTGGGGAAAAAGAACAGAAGACCGCTTCCAGCGTGTGTTTACACGACCATTCGAGATCGATTTTCGTCTCATGATGGCGTTTACACTCATTTTAAATACGCAAAAAAGTCGAAACGGTAAGTTTTTCCGGCAATCTGGCCAAGTAGACTAGAGTGTGCACAGCCAACAGTGTGCCTATTATAATGAAGCGCGATTGAAAATTTAATTTAAAGTCAGTTTTATTATCACGTTTACATAAAAATTAATTCGGTCGATTATCTACACCACATAAATATCATGTTTCTTACTCGTGATTTTTACACTTTTCCACTTTACAAGTACATTTGGTGTGACACATTTGATCTGTACCCCTGCAATCACATTTTCTGGTTGCACATTTTCCCTTACAAGCGCATGATACTTTGCTGACTCACTCTCTGTACTTGCAGGTAAAGCTGGCTTGCTGAAGCGAGATTTGCGATTGGCCACCACTAGCTCCTTGGATGGACGTTCTTTCCCTTCAAGATACTGCTCAACAAGTGATTTTGGTTCAACAGGTAGAAATTTGATGGCATGGACCTTAGCATTCTTTAGTGTATTGTATTCACTTCTAAGTTGAACAGCTTCCTTTAAAATTAGATCCACATATGCTATAAAAATGGATTAGGAAATGTTATTTTCGTTAGCTCTACTGTAATTTATCTTAGCTTTTGGAAAGAGAGATTAGTTACAGACTGAAACTGTCTACTTTTTAAAACGTTTACAGTTTTAGTAAACTATTTCTTACCACATGTTGGCTTTTCCTTCAATGGTTTGGCAACTGCTTTTTCTCCTTTGAATGCTTTTGGATAAGCAATTGCCCATCGAAGATTGCCATCTGCTCTGGTTGCTTGTTTTCTACTGCTGTTCTCATTGTAATGCAGATTTGCACAGTACAACCTTTTAAAAGATACAAATATATCACTTTTATTTACTGCAGTATTGCAAATTATACTATATTGTCATTTACCTTGCACTCAGGGAATGGTATGAATGATAGGTGTTCTTAGAAGCAAGAACATTGTCCACTGCATGCTTGGCCTCCAATCCAGATGTCTGGTGATACTGGGATAACTTTTGAATTGCTGTAATCAGCCGAGGTCTTGTTAGCATCTCAGTTAACTTCTTGTAAGCAGCAGATCCTTAATAAGATGAATAAATGTAAAATATTAAGAATAAACGTAAAATATTAACGGGTGTATTAAGGTCTAGATTGATTTCATAATAAATTAAAATGAATATTAGTAAACCTTGTTTCAGCCATTTTTTTCTATTGGGCCATGAAGACATTCAGTAAACACCTTATGCCCTTCATGTTTGTGAATGTTTACAATATGGTTGAGTAGACTGCGCCATTTTTCCTCTCGTTCATCAGCAGTTGTACTTGAGTTCCCAACCCAGTAGAAATGTGGTTAACAATGGACTGTCAAGTATGAAATAAAACAAAGTATATTACTTCACATTCAGGGGTAATAAAACTTGTAACTAGTAAAAAATTACTCACGCTAATCCATGGTTTAATTGATTTAAATTTTCTTTTTTTGACAAGCTTTGTCAATTTTTTCTTTTCTCCTATAAACATTAGTTATTGAATGGTTATTCTGATTGTAATTATACAATATCAAATGAAACCCATCATACCTTTTGCTACATGCCAGACATCATATGAGTGCTCAACTTCAGGTCTCTTATTGGCCATATAAGATGAAACCTGAATATGACGGTCTGTCACCAGTTTTGTCACGCAAATATTCTTTTCTTCCAAAAATTTCATTTGCCGTTTCAAGGACTCCAGCTCCATCGCATTTGAGTTTTTCACCTCTGTTGACTGATGAAACATTGAAATGTATCAATAAGTTTGCAAAAGATAAAAATTGTAACAACACTGTTTACATGGGCTGTTTATAAAAATTACAAGTAAATTTAGTCACCCTTTTACCTTGATAACTTGTGTATCTAAAATGATGTTTCAAACTATGTCTAATGTGCTGCCAGAACCCAAAAGACCACTGTGCCCGGGGCTATCAACACGCATATCAGACGCCACAACAATTGAATCTCCCTTAATTTCATCTAGTCTTGACAATTGTTCTTTTTGCCAAACCTTGTACCCGGTTGGGATAACGTAATATTTTAAAATATTTGATAATTCTCGCTGTCTTACGTTTAGGATCTTTAGCGCGGAGAATAGCCGTAGCACTTTAGATGACTCCATCCCAGTAGCAAGAACTCCGGATGCCAAAAGTAAATGAAATACGGGCATGCCATTTACTTGTAGGACCAGTCATCCATTCGAAATGGTGGTTGCTTTTGCTTGTACAACAGCTACTTATTTTACAGGACGACCCTCGTTGGCTTTCCACTGTGACCGTGCATTTTGAACCACATAGTCTGCATACCCCGAAAACGTCCAAAACTGCGTCCTCAAAAACGACAAATTTTATCTGTTCTTGTGGGGGGTTTCCCATTTTGCAACACAACCCGTGTTTTGGGGTAAACTTCCTCGCAAGTGTTGTTGCTTTCACTTGTAGTTTCCTCGCTTGGCGAGTAGTCATGTTCTGCCGACTCCTCACTTTCCTTTCCTCATCAATTTCATTCTCACTGACACTGTGCTTTTTGCTTGTTTTAAAGACAGTACAGGAGTCCCCTGTTGGCTCTGGGAGTTGTAAATATTCTAATGGGGATCCTGTCTCTGATATGCGAAATGACTGTAGAAAACTTGACGTAGCATCGATGAGGGTTTGTGTTTTTACCGACCTTGTCTTTGGTTTGATTGCGGTCGTCTGGGTGTATTTGTTTCTTTGAAACGCGTGGGAAGGTTCGGGCGTACTTGCACTGCTGGGAATTGTATTTCCCTTTACTTCCTCGAGGATAGTGTCGGCGTCTAATAATTCTAAGATCCGCAACGCTCTTTAAAAAAGAATATTCACTTGAAAATAAGCAACTTTGCAGCTATTGACACTGACACAAAGCAATTTTGAATTTTCCAACATGAACATTAAAATAACGTACCTTTTTTCCTTGTCTTCTTACAGTTAAATCCCTTGTCCTACTACTGGTCATGGCTGGATTTTCTAACGCTTTATGTAATGTTGGTAACGCATCCTTTTTCAAGCAGACTATAAATTTTTCTTTGTACTCCAAGCGTTCAAGAAACTGCGGCGAATTTCCTGGTTCATATGTGTCTTCTGCGAAATACAGAGAACATATTCTAGAGCATGAGAATGGTTTAAATGCCTTTCGTTTACAAAACTCTATCCATAATTTTCTTCTATGCTGTTGGTCTGCCGATTTTCCAGATGTAAAAGGAGAAGAAATGCGTTGCTGGACTTGTAACTTTTTGGCTGTCTCTACTGCAACCATACACTGGACAATACATGTTTCGAAAGCGCGCTATCACTGTATCACAGATACAAAGTAGCCTACTCAAAACGTTAAAAATTGATGCAAACTGAAAGTTCGGCAACTTTTATGCGAAAAAACACCGGAATATGAAAAACGCTAGAACGTAGCATTTTCGCAAAGGATATAGCGTCATGACCACACTCGCCGCAAGCTTGCTGTGCTATTGTTCCTGTTTATGTTGGTTAAATTTTGGACTTTAAATACCCAAGCTAAATAAATAAGCGTTTGGTGTATAGTAAAGTAAACAAACATTGTCAGTGTGATCGCCGAGTTCAGATTATAAATAAATAGACAAATAGCCAACCACAATCGCCATAAATACCAGCCATAATGAACACTTTCACAGTTTTACTGCGACGAAATCGATGCGTTTATTTTAAATACATAATCAAAACGAACAGAAGGGTTGTGTTGCTTAGTTTTCTACCCAATTATAAGAAAAAGTGGGTTTATATGTTGTTTCTGGTCAAAATCGTCTAAGAATGCGCTTAGACGCACACTATTATAATATCTGTTCCCCTGCACTTGACGTCACAAATTTATTTTTGCATAAATTAGCATACGAGTCTTTTTTCAAGATGGCAGACGACTATCAAAAGTTTTCCAAAATATCTAAGGAACTAAACGCGATGGTCAAGTAAAAAGCAGAAAGAAAGGTATGATCATGTTTTAGCACACATCGGTGCTAGTAGCTTTTCCGGTATTAGATTCTTCCTCTATGAGGAATTTGAGCATCTTTTTGCAAAAAATACTTGAACCTTTGTGTTATTAAAACCTCTAAATAGAGTCAAATCTGATTGAGATGGTATTTTGAGGTAACTTTTGTTGATAAGAAACCATTGATTTTATTATATGTAAGTTAATGGTATTAGACAATTGACAGGTAAAAGTAATATGGAAACTGATATACATGTTTCTGTTCAGTTCTAACAATAGTGATATAATATATTCATAATTACATTGGTTTTAATTGTAATTAGTGGATATTAGATTCAATTTCGATTTGAGTTAAAGATATTAAGGAAGACACTGAAATAAACACAATCACAAATATGACACATACAGCTATGACAAAAGTGACAAAATGACAAATATGAATAGCAAGACGACAGTGGAAAGGGAATAGATGCAGAAGAAGAATGTAACGTACAAGACGTCACATTAACAAATCAGACAAATTTGTTTGGCTTTGCTCATTCCTGAGAGGATGAACAGGACAACACATAACAAACATGTTAGACATTTTATTAACATAGAAATATTAAAAGAGAATATTAGAAAGGTCGACCTTGGGAATGAGGAGAAAAGGTTCATTCATAGTTTTCTGCAATAATCGTTGGCTCTCTATACGCATTTTATGTCTGTATATGGATGGACATCGTCGAGTAGTGATGCTTTTATTGAAAATTGTTGATTTTGAAATCTGTGTATTATATTGAAGCAACAAGATGATTTCATAAGCCATAGTAAACTCAAATATTTGTGAGCTCTTTCATTGTTTTTAATTTTCATAATTTTTCTGAGGTGTAACTTGTGTTTGCATGAAATCATTGTCACGAGAGTCGATCCTCCACATATGTTGATTATATTTGTTTAGTTTCATTGAACTTGTTTTTTGTATTGTCAAAGCACTCAGGAAAATGGAGCAATTTTCATGATCCTGTGCAAGATAACCTGGTATACACCTGTCGTGCCAATATAATTTAGTAGATTGGAAGTTTGAGTTTTCTATCATACGTAACGTTTCCATTACAGTGGTAGCGAGTCTTTGGTAATCCAGATGCATTTTTACATATTGGAGGTTGGCCGTGAGTCCGATAACTTTGGTGTTGCAGTATTCCACACTTAATGGTATAAACAAGGGGGGAAGCTGGTGAATGTGTTCATTATTCCGAAATAAAAGAACATAAGAGTATTCACACACCTCACATTTTATACAAATCACACAAAGTTACTTAGTCATACGATATAACAAAGAGGACATCGCAAACGTAATATTTATCAGAGTAATGTAAAGGACTTAGAAGAGAGAACAGAAAGAGTCGACCTTGGGATTGTAAGAGAATAAAGAAAAAGCAAAAATTTTTATTTACAGTTTGATTTAAAACAGTTCGTTTTATGTAACTTAGTTCTGAACTGAAAGTCGTTGCACTGACAAGCACGTTCCGTCGTTTTTGTAGAAGACGTTTCGGAATTCAGTAGGCGTAGCTACTAAGTGTAAAATGTTGCCTGTGAACACAACTGTTAGATAGATTTCATAAAGATTAAGATTAACTCACAGACTTGAAAACAAAATTCCTGATTGAGATCCTGGCTTCTTTCTTTCCAAAATGAACCTTATTGTCATATCGTCGTAATATCAGGAGCTACGCTGCTACACATCTGCTGTTTGGGTAGCATTCTGTATAAAATTCTCTTTACCAAACGACGATGTGTTTATTGAGAATTACAATGGTTTCGATAAACTTTGTGGTGCAGAATTGAGCACATAAGGCTATATCTTACAAACATTTCTGTTCATCATGGACGTCCTTGATTATTAGTTGCTTTGAACCTGATAATTACAACGTAAAAATAAGTTTAATTAGTACTATTAGTGGCACCCAATCGGAAAACCTTGAGTCTATGGATTCTATTGTGATATATACTGATATATGGACACATAGAGCCCAAATCATATACACAGCCAAAAATTGATCAGGTTGTTGCATCAGGAGTGAACAATGTGTTGTGCTGCACCCTGGGAACAGTATTGTTAACAATGTTGTTGAAGCTTGTTGAATCATCAATGTTGATGCAATGTTGTTGTTGTAACAAGTTGCAACAACGTTGATGATTCAACAAGCTTCAACAACATTGTTAACAATACTGTTCACAGGGTGCAGCACAACATTGTTCACTCCTGTTTTTAACAACTTGCATCAACATGATGATTTTTACGCATGTACATCATAAAGGATATCTTACCCATTAAGTTGTATACGTCATGTAACACTATACGGAATTTTATCAGCACTAATCATCAGTAAGTCTTGGTTATATTATCAACCATGGTTTCTTGTATAATATATTCTATCTATGATACATGAGGAAAGTTTAATGTCAAAAAGATACAGTAAATGTAAGGCTACTATTAATTGGTAAAGTTAACAGTTGCAACTGGAAATCATATAGCTACATTTAAAATCCCAGTTAAAACAGGTTTCATTCCCGTCGAAAAAAAGCCGGATAGATTTTATTAATTTTTCTCAATTGGTTGTGGTTAAATTTCAGATGTGTACGATTTTATCTCAAATTAAACCATTAAACAGTTGAGAAATCATCATATATGGAGTGAAGCTAGCAAAGCAATCAGCGACAGTGTATTTTGAGGCACAGAATATTCCTTACCTCTTGGTTGTAGAATTATATCCACCATCTTTCAAATACTTTGAAAACGATTTTGATTTTCCACAAGTAACCTACGGGCAATCAAATAATTTCAAGAGCTTAATTCTCTTTTTTTTCATGGTAACTGAATAACAAACAGTAAATTGTCCATATTTAAAATAACCAAAAGTGAGAGAAACTTAAAATATTGCGTCCATATATTCCGTATATATTATAACATTGTTTCATTGATATACACAGGCATTTTAAGGTAACATGGTAGCATTGTAAAAATCTGTTAAATGTGTGCACCATTTTAATTTGTAATAAAGGCTATAGAACAGTTCCAATATACGATGACTTGTTATAAAGTAATTATTTAGTATTTTATGCTGGTAACGACAGCATCATGATCAGAATAATAAACACTGAGTACGGAATTCCTGATTATTTGCAAGGAAGTTGTTTTAATGTAGACATGATCTAACAAACTACCAGAGGAAATAAATGTGGGTTCGGTAACAATTTTTGGGTATAGTTTAATAACTTCATCAAAAGCATAAGTGGTTGAGAATTATTCTCATTGAAATAGTTTATGTTAAAATCCCCTAAGAACATGTGAATATTGGAATTACAAAGCACAGATTGCAATGCTTCCAAAAATTGTGGAACAATTGTTTTTTCTATACAGTAAAAGAAAAAAAATGTTTTTCTATACAGTAAAAGAAAAGAACGTGTTTGTTGTTGTTCAGTAAGAAGCAGATCAAATTTAGCACATTTATCGAAGGTATATATTGATAATTCTCCATTTCCAAAGTACTCCTAATACAGATTGCCATACTTAGATACTTGTCTGTGATATGATCTTGACAATATCATGTGAAAGGTTTTAAGTTTTCTGTAATTTCATGTAACGAATTGTTAGGCAAAATTTGTGTTACAGTAAATGCAAGAACATCAGATTTAAACAATTGACAATGAGACTTGATATCCTTATTATGCTTTCTTAAAGATCTAACATTTAAAAGAGATATGGTAAAATGTGGGTTTTCATTCTCCGTAATACTTTCTATAAAATCACAAGCGTTTCGAAGTCTCTCGTCAACTTCAGGAATCGCCTTAATATGTTTACTTTGCATTTCTCTGAGGATGTGTAAACCTTGTAAAGATGTTGCGCGGCTTAAGGCTACATATATTTCACCATATTTAAAATATCTTTGTTTATTCAACTGTATGCTAACAACTACATTTTGCAGAGTAAAACCTTGAACTTTGTGAACAGTGCATGCCCACGAAAGTGCGATAGGAAATTGTACTCTCTGTATTTCTGGAGATGATGCTTTTCCAGGTCTAACTTTGATTTTTGCAAGAACAGGCTCTATCGGTACAACATGATTCTCTCTTGCAAATATGTTGGCAGTAGTGTTTGTTGTAGTTTTACCATCTTTCTCATCATCAAACTTAATATATAAAACATTTGGTTCATTATTGGAATTAATATTAATTTTAAGTATCGTTCCAATTTGACCATTGATAAGTCGATCTTGTATGTTGATATTTGTAGTAAGCATTACTCTGGCACCTTATTTAATTTGTATTTCATAATCAAGTCCACATGTGTCAGACCATCCTCTTGCTAAAAGTTTATTAATGTCTGCTTTATTGAGGTTTTTTGGATATTGATCTTTTGCTTTAAGTATAAAGAGAGGTCTTTGAATTTCGTCAAGCTTCTTTTGGTTATGTTCATTAACAGGAGCATTTTTAGTAAAAATATGAAGTGCATCAGATGGATAGTTTGGATCAGATGTTTCAATGGATCTTGACTGAATAACTTTAATATAATTTTCTGTATGGGAGGCTGTTCTGATTCTGTTAAGGAGTTAAGTGAATTGCTTCATTGTTTTTTTGTCTCATGATTTCTGTTAGTTCGATCATTTTAAAGACACTCCATGGATGACAAAGATTTTGAACTTGGTTTTTGTAATTATCCAACACTGCTTTCTTTTTTATTGGGGGAAGTTGATAGAAGTCGCCAACAGCTATTATACTAATGCCTTCAAATAAGGTAGAAGATGAGCATCCAAAAATTTCTTTTAATCATTGGTGGATGTGTAAAAGAGTTGTGTTTCCCACCATAGAAATCTCATCTACTATAATAAGTTTTACGTCTTTCAAAGTGAGTCTGTACTGTGTTCTCCTTCGATCAGACATTGCAGGAATGTAATCATTAGCTTCTTTAGGAATAGCCAGTCCTGTATTTATAGTTGTTCCATCAATATTTATTGCCGCAACTCCTCTTGGTGCCATTAATAAAACAGTTGGTAACTCTGGGTTAAATAGAGGATGTCTAAACGTTTTAACTGCTGTGTGGTATATAGTTTTTATCAAATGACTTTTACCAGCACCGCCATCTCCAGTAACAAAGAGATAGATTAGTTCCATTTCAATGGGTTTTAAGCTATTCATGTTTTTTATTAATCTTCTACACCAAGACAGAACTATATCATAGGTTCGTCTCTGTTCTGGATTCAAAGATCTAACTGATTGACGTAGCTTGTCATCAGAAATTTCTGATGGTTGGGTGTGGTGAGTGATGGTTCCAGAAGAAGGTTGACATGGCATTGTGTTTAGCCTAAATCTGATGGCTGCTGTTCATTGAATGATTCGTCAGGATTTAGATCGTTTGGTGCTTCTTCTTGAATATCAGAGTTTTCTTGATCATTTATTAAGTCGTATGAAAAGGAATGGTTTGTTACTGGATTGCTTCTCATTGACTTGAATGCTTCCGTTGTCGCATCCGCATTAGGTTCAAACATTGTTCTGTTCCTTCCAATGACAGCTTGAACGTCAGCTTCATGAAACTTAGATGAATATGTTTCATCTATTCATGTTTTTTATTAATCTTCTACACCAAGACAGAACTATATAATAGGCCCGTCTCTGTTCTGGATTCAAAGATCTAACTGTTTGACATGGCTCGTCATCAGAAATTTCTGATGGTTGGGTGTGGTGAGTGATGGTTCCAGAAGAAAGTTGACATGGCATTGTATTTGGCCTAAATTGATGGCTGCTGTTCATTGAATGATTCGTCAGGATTTAGATCGTTTGGTGCTTCTTCTTGAATATCAGAGTTTTCTTGATCATTTATTGAGTCGTATGAAAAGGAATGGTTTGTTCCTGGATTGCTTCTCATTGACTCGAATGCTTTCGTTGTCGCATCCGCTTAAGGTTCAAACATTGTTCTGTTCCTTCCAATGACAGCTTGAATGTCAGCTTCATTAAACTTAGATGAATATGTTTGATCTGCAGATAATAGCTCTGTTTCTTCTCTCCATGGATAATACAACATGAGCAAGTGATGAAAGTATAATTCTGGTTCTTTTGTTTTGTTTGGTGTGTGACATCTTAAAACAGCTTTAACTTTTCTACATTTCATATATTCATTTTTGTTCATTAATTTTACTTTAGCAGGAAGACCAGTATCAACATTATCGAGAGTTGAGTTACGTGATTCAAGTAGATTGTCATCTAAACAACTAGGTTGAGAATCTTTTGTCTTGGCATCATCTGGTTTATAATCCTTATAATATAGTGTAGCAAATTGTGCTAAACATAACGCATCGACAGATGGGATTCGATTTGGTCGTTAACTATAACGTTCAATGATATTAGACTTGAATACATCAGTGCTCTCTTCATCAAGTTCATCAAGCTCATTTTCAGTTTTGGTTACACATATTCCCTTCTCAGGCAAATCAGTACTAACAAATATTGTTTTGGGGAATATTTTTCTCAACCACAATTCAGGCATACATCTATACACATATTCTTGTGAGCTAACTTCCCTTGTAGAAAGAAAAGCAGCACCAATTTTTTCAACCCTTCTCTGACATTCATATTTGATGACTTGGCTTTTGCTGCGTTAACAATAAATAGCTTGGGAACACTCAGTTTCATCTTTTGTCAAGTAGGAGCAAACGTATATCACACATTTGTGGTGATTGAAAACTGGTTGTAAGTCAACATTTGCTGCAAATCCTTTGATACCAGCAACAAAGTAGTTGTTAATAAAACAACTGTCTACTGGCCGTTTCAGGTATAGGTCAAAATCAGAGTCTGCTGAAATTGATAGTGCTGTGTAGTACTCTTCTTTAGTAATACCAACTGAATCAAAGATATTTTTCTCTGTTAAAGTTGCATGGTACTTACCGTTAGATGGATTTAACACTTCATCAATTTTCTGCTTAACTAAGGAGAGAATCTCTTTAAGTCTGTTTAGAATATTAAGTTTGACTTCGTCATCGATGTTCTAAAGGCTCAGCAACTATAGTTTGTTTTGTAAAAAACTGTCCAAAGTTAAAACGACAACTTCTGTTTTTATATTTCCAACAGGTTTTTAAATGGGTGTGCTTTTCCTACATTTTGACTAAATTATGCAGCTCAGGTTTGTGTTCTTCATTTGGAAGGTCAGCTTGCACATGTTGATCAATAAATTCAACAAAACTATTTTTTGTCTCTGATGTAAACTTTGGGCAGTCAGATGTCCATATTAATGCATGTAAATGTGGTGATCCTCTCATTTGAAGCTCAATGCAAAGAGCGTAGTAAGTTATTTTCCCTATTGGGTTAACTTCACTTAGAAGTACCTCACAAAAGAAAGTTTCAACTCTGTGTTAAAAATGTTTTGCTGTAACAACTGGATTTACATTTAGCAACTGACATCTTTCAGCATAAGATAAGGCTTCAATTTCGTCTTCACTTATATTTCTTCCTTGCGTTCTAGCAACTGTTTGAAACAACTCGGTCCATCTGAGGTCAGCACATGATGTCATAAACCATGTTGGAATGCCAAGTTGTTTTTGTCGATTTTAAACCACACTCTGACTTCAATGTGTATTCTTTAATAATAATAATCCCAATTGCCTTACAGTGACTACCTATATAATATTTAGCTATAGCGAGCCTGCAGTGCTATATGCACTTGAGCCTGTAATTTAAACATCAATTACATCATGATCTACATTCTCCTTTTTTCAAAAAAACTAAAGTATTCTAATTAGTAAATTATTCTAAATATAAATGTTCCGAAATAAGTTTCTATATAATGGAAATGTGCTAATATACCTATTTCAATACTCGTAACTAAACCTATAAATGCTTAAATAATATCTAAATGCTTAAATAATATCTAAATGCAAGTACGTTCAATCGTTCTATGCTTACGCCACACAGTCTTTATATTTACTGCTCGGTCTTGAAATTCTTCCCGATCTTGTAACTACTGGATGATGTCGTGAACCATGGTATTGTTGCTGTCTTGTAGTTCTAGGAGGGGAATTTGTACTAGTATTCGGATCCGAAACTACATTGCTCTCATTGTGGATTTTGCCGGGTGAGGTGGACTCGGTGGAAACTGGAACATTAGATGGGAGCTGGTTCGTCAATTTCTTCTTTCACGACATAATTCCTTTCTGGTACCACAAGTAAATGTCTTCGATTTCTTCGATATTCATGTCTGTTAGATTCAACAATATAGGATTGAGGTTCTTCGGTTGCTCACTTAACTATGCCAATCTTGTCAAATCTTTTCGAAGTTTGCATTCTGACAACTTGATTGGTTTTCAACCTTCTAAGTGTTCTTGCACTTTTGTCGTAAAACTTCTTCTGCTGTTGACGTTTCTTCTACAGATTTCGAGTTACAAATTTGCATGATAGGGCTTTTGGTCTTAGTAACACTTTGGATGTTGGAATAACTGTACGAGTTCTTCTGGACATCAAGCGCTGCGCAGGTGAACCCAAATTAGTATCTCTAGGAGTGTTTTCTAAGATTCAACAAACCAAGTAAAGGATCGGAATCATCTCTCTTAGACCTTTCCAACAGCTTCTTTGCTTGCTTAACTGTGTTTTCTGCTAGACCATTAGACTGGGCATATGAAGGACTGCTAGTAACTTAAACGCTTAAAACTCCATTCCTTCGCAAATAACTGGAATTCCTTGCTGACGAACTGTGATCCGTTGTCAGTCAACCACAATTCAGGAATGCCGTGCACTGCAAAATGACGTTTCATCTTCTTTATGATCGTCTTGGATGACATATTTGACAGAGTGTCAATTTCAAACCATCCAGAGTATGCATCAACGACTACTATATATTTCAAATTTTTCCATTCAAAAATGTCAGCGCTTACTTGGGTCCATGGTAACTCTGCTGTTGGATGACTTCTCATCGGCTCTTTGGTTTGATGTGGTTTAGTGCTGTTGCATGCTCCACACGAGCTTACTACGAGGTCGATGTGTTTGCTCATTGTTGGCCAATAAACAACGTCCTGTGCTCTTCTCTTCGTAGCTTCAGTTCCTGGATGTCCTTCTATGGAGCTGCTTCATAACTTTGTCGTAAATTCTCTGGGACAACAACCCCTTGACTCTTCGTAACTATTCCGTTCTCAACCACCAATTCATCTCTTACAGCAAAATATGGTGCAAGTGCGGTTGATACGCCTCGGTGCTTCGTTGGCCAACCACTTCGAATTACTTGAATTAACTTCTACATGATAGGATCTGAAGATGTTGCTTTCCGCAATTCTTCCATTCTCGTCGACGAAATCGATTCTACGACCATGAGTTCAAAATCATCGTTGCTATCTTCATCGAGTTTCTCATCAATATAGGCGCATGATAAAGTATTAGCAACGAACAGATCTTTACCTGTTTTGTAGACAAATTCCAAGTCATACTTCTGGAGTTGTAACAGCATTCACTGAGTCAGGCTGGCGCTACATGTAGGGGTTTCTTGACTATTGTGATGAGAGGTTTATGATCGGTTTCAATCACCACTTTGCTACCGTATACAAAATCGTGGAATTTTACGCAAGCAAAAACGGCTGCCAACAGTTCCTTTTCGATCTGCGGGTATCTTGTTTCTGTCTCCGCCATCACACGAGAAGCATACATCACTGGAGAACCATCTTGAAAACACACTGCTCCAAGTCCACTCTTTGAAGCATCGACAGAGAGAACCACTTTTCTGGCAGGATCAAAAAACTTTAGCACTGGTGGATTGCTAATTTCGTCCTTTAATTTTTGAAAAGCTTCTTCATGATGTACGTCCTAACACCATGCTACTTCATTGCTCAACAACTGTCGCAGAAGGGCTGTTTTCTCACTGAGATTTTCGATGAACTTATGCAAATAATTCAACAAACCAAGGAATCATTGCAATGCTTTCGGTCCATCTGGAGCTGGCATTTCTTTGATTGCCTTGATCTTTTCTCATCTGGCTTCAACCCATCTTTGGTAAACTTGTGCCCAACATATGAAACACTCTGGAGTCGAAACTTGCCCTTCCCCACGCTTAACTTGAGATTAATTTCTCTTGCTCGTTGCATTACTTTCTCCAGGTTGGAATTGTGTTCTGCGTCAACCTGCCCCCAGACCAGTATATCATCAACAATTATCTCGCAAGGATAAGCCTGTGAACAACTGTTCCATTGTTCTTTGATACACTTCTGACGCTGTATTAATACCAAATGGCATCCGGAGATAGCGATACCACCCGAAAGGTGTGCTGAACGTAGTGAGGAATGAGGGCTGTTTGTCTAATTTCAAAATTCAGTTTTGGCATCCAAGGTGGAAAACACTGTGGCGCCCGCCATACGAGCAGCAACACTTTCTACATTTCTCATCGGGTGATGAGATCTCTTTACAGCTTTGTTCAGATCCCGTGGATCCAAACAAATGCGTATAGTACCATTCTTCTTTCCTGTGACTACCATCTGCGAAACCCATTCTGTAGGCTCTGAGACTGGCACGATTACTCCTTTCTTCACCATGTTGCTGATTTCCATGGCCACTGGAATCTTTCGGGGTGGTTTGATTACAGGTGTAACACTGTTGTCCACTTTCATGGAGTATACTGCTGGTAGCTCGCCAAGGTTATTATCGAAGAGATCTTTGTGCTTATTCAGAACTTGTTGTGCATAATCGCCACTTTACTTGACTTATGAACGTATTCGTTGAATTTGATCAACTTCATCTTCAACAAATCGCTTAAACCAAGAAGAGTTGCAACTGACTTGTCAACAATCTGAAATTCTAAACAATACACTTTCGAATTTATACTACAAACAGTACCCAAAGTTGAGAAGATATGACCCCCAAAGGCCACTAACTCTACAGACTTTGATTTATTGATTTGTTCACCATCTCTCAAAACTTTGAATAATTTAAGTGACATTACATTACATCTCGCTCCTGTGTCAACTTTTAATTTCATTTCATGACCATTGATTTTAGCCGAACAAAGAATTTCCTTCTTATCACATACTTTATTTATTTCTTCTATTGTCCCTATGATAAATAAATCTTCGCTACTTTCGTCAGATGAACCATCATGAGCTATTTCATCAATTTTGGGCTTTCTTTTAACCTGTGACTGCTTTCCTTTTTTAGTTTTACCAACTTCTCAAGATTTTCCCGAATAACATACTCTCTTAAAATGATTTAATTTCCCGCAACCATGGCACTCTTTTCTAAATGCAGGACACGCTTGTTTTTCGGCTTTATGTTCGCCCCCGCAATTTTTACAGCTTTGTATGGTTGATTGATTTCTTAATGGCTTTTTGTTTCTTAAATAGTTTATATCATGTTTATCTGAACCCTGTATTGACAATCAGTTTCCATAGTCTTCGGAAAGTTCATTTAATTGACAAATTTGTACTGCCTTATCAAGTGTGAGTGCCCTTTTTTTTTAACAAGTATTTACGAACTCTATCCGACTGTATTCCGCATACAATTTTGTCACGAATAAACTTGTCGTTCATTGTACCGTATTCACACGTGTCTGCTAATATACGAAGATCGGCAACATAAAATTGAATAGACTCACCATCTCTCTCATTTCTTACATTAAATCTGTGTCTTTCCATGATTACATTTCCTTGCGGATTGCAGATTTCTTTAAATTTTCGCTGAAGGACCACCATGCTTTCCTTCGTCTCAGCAGGTGTTACCACTTCACCGTCAGTGTTGCGAACGGCCGATGCATATACAAACGACTTCTCTTTTTCAATTGCTTCTCGGCCCATGATATTCAGCATGATGTAGGCCTTCGTTTATGAAATGATCCAATGTTAAGTTTGATTTGTTCTCTTGACGCTTATGTTTTTTGCTCATTCTACTTTTTTCACGGTAAACT
Source organism: Dendronephthya gigantea (assembly GCF_004324835.1). Taxonomy (NCBI): domain Eukaryota; kingdom Metazoa; phylum Cnidaria; class Anthozoa; order Malacalcyonacea; family Nephtheidae; genus Dendronephthya; species Dendronephthya gigantea. The sequence continues at coordinate 974,051 of NW_021163056.1, read as the reverse complement.
TCTTTCTCACCAGAGTCCATTGTTTTGTAATTCATTGCGCATTTTTTATGAAGTACCTTTTTTTCACATGGATCGATTTCTTTGTATTTGAAGATAGACAGATAGTTTATTAAAAAATCAATTACATTGCAGCTATAATAACTGAATTACATAATTGGTGTACAGTTGAAGTTATAAAATATTTAAAATTTTGAAATATTACATGAAATATTAAAAACTTATTCACACGAATTATAAAATATTTTAAATATATACAAATTATCAAAGTGAATTGGTTATATTACACATAGACGGGATAAAGGTCCACTTGAAGCGTTCAGTCCGTATCATGGGAATATTAAAGACCCGCTTCTTCCTAATGTTGTAGCTTTCTTCTTGTAAGGGAGGTAATAGGGTGTGCAGTTTATGAGATTCTGAATTCATGATAGACGAGAACAACCTTTCGCATAGCTGAGAACGTTTATCTTTTAGAGAAGATAGGATAAACGTCTCCAAGTTAGATTCGTATGGTTGGCTTGGTGAGATGATAGCGAGCGCTCTTTTCTGAACATCATCATCACACAGGTATTTTGGGAGGGAATGATGGAACACTTGTGAGCAGTATTCTAACAAGGGTCTAATACAAGTGGTGAAAAAATTTTGGATTTCCACAGCTGGCACTCCAGAACGCTTCAGCAGTAATAAGAAATACATATGTTTGTTAGCTTTCTTTACTGTTTCGTCAATGTGGGTGTTTCACTGGATAATAAGTTCTTTACATTTCTTAGCATTCAACTGAAGTTTGTTTTCAGCGGACCACTTTTCGACAGACGTGACTGAATTTTGGACCTGGCTATTTGTTGCACTCTGGACAATTTCTGATACAGTTGTATCATCAACGAATTTCCAGCTACTGGCATTTTGGATCTTTAAGTCGTTGATCATAAGTAGGAACAGCCACAGCCCTAATTTTGTCCCCTGCGGAACACCAGAGGGGACATCTCCCCATTCAGAAAAACAATTGTGTGAGAGTTTAACATGTTGTTTACGGTTTGTTAAAAAGTCGGCTACCAACCGCCCAATGCTCCGGGGGATGTTTAAACTAAAGATCTTTTATAGAAGGATTTGTTGATCGATTAAATCGAACGCTTTTTTATAGTCAAACAGAACTACTCTGACTGCAGCTCCTGTAGCGTCCGTTGCTTGAGCCCAGTGGTGTATCATGGAAAAAAGGGCATGCGCTGTCGAGGACTTCGGTATGGCTCCGAACTGACGGGGATTGATAATATCCAGGATCGCAGGTGCGATATACAATTCCACAACAAACTCCTCTGCGACTTTGGAAATAGTTTGCGTTAGGGAAATGGGTCTAAGGTGATTGTTCACATCCTCGACCGGGCTTTGTTTTGATACTGGGATGACATTAGCTACTTTCCAAGATGAGGGAAGATATTGGTCAGCAAAGGAACAGTTTATAACATGGCAAATAGGGTCGGAAAGTATTACGGCGTATTCCTTTAGAATCCAGTTTGGAATCCCATCAGGTCCAGGTGCTTTATGGGGTAGATTCCGCAGGACACATGAAACAGCCGCAACCCAGATTTGAGGTAGATCCAAACTTGATTCGAAGGGAGAAGGGGGGTCAACACTTTGGTAAGTTTGCATCAGTTCAAGAAAGGCTTTATTTATCATGCTGGCAATTTCCTGAGGCGAGGATGAGTCAATACCTGAGATTTGTATTTAAAAACATAAGGTCTCAAAGGCGCAAGGTGTTGTCATCCCTGCAATATGTTTGATTGCGTTCCACCACTGGCTTGGTTTAGTGTTCTTAAGATGCTGGACCTTGGCTGCAAAGTATCTGTTTCGAAGGATTTTCCTTCAATGGGACAATCCCGATTGACAAGGTTTCGGTAATAATGATACGTTTCTGACTCACCGTTTGAGAAGGCATGCTGACGAGTTTTTACTAGTTTTTTAAAATCAGAAGTAACCCATGGAGGATCGTTTACATGAAGTCTTACTTGCTTTTGGGGTATAATTGTATCGATGCCAATAGTTATTAAATCAACGAGAAATTGTGATTTGGCTTCACAGGTTTCGACCTTCCCCAGGATCGACAAATCCATGGAACTTAAGTACCTGCCGAGTTCGTGCTTCCTACTTTGGCGAGTGTCTCGTTTTATTATGGTTTTCCTGCTGGAGTTGGCATTGGTGGGTCGTACCGTGGGTCGAAGAATGACACCGTTATCATCCGAAAGGCCAAAAGGGGGGATGAAGTGAACAGAGTTCTGATCATAGGCTTGGTACATGTTGATTATTATAAGGTGAAATAAATTGTTACCTCTGGTTGGGATATGGACAAGCTGTTTCATTTTAAATTGGGCTAAAAGGCGCCGGATCATCAGATGATTAAAGTTGCCGGTTAGCAATATGCCACATCCTGGGTAAGTGCTTTCTGCAAAAATAAGTGTGGTTGTTAGGAAATCTAACATTGTTCTGTCGTCGGAGCTTGGAGGATGGTATACAATTCCTAGGATAATACAGGACATACCACGGGGTAATCTGCGGGGCCTAATATAAGACCAGAGCACCTCCATCTGGGGGTCTTCGAATTCAAGTAAGCGTTTGTATGGAATTGGGGTTCTAACGTATAAGCACACGCCTCCATGTAATTGAGAAACACGGTTTTTAAACATGAAACTATAACCAGGGATAAGGAGATGTTCATTGATGGTTAGATCATGTAGCCATGTTTCGGTGAGGCAGACTAAGTCAGGATTTTTCTCTTGTTGACTTGCTAGGCTTATTTACCCTTTGACTGAATTCTTTAGATGGTTGTACTTTGTTACGTGAACCTAGCTTTCTCTGAGTTAATGTATTCGAAGCAGTATAATGAAGCTTCCCAGATTTGTCCCGATAACGGAAAGGGAGTCCCCCCAAAAAACTGTGAGGAATCATTTGTAGGTCAATGGGTTGACTTGAACGATTCTGTCACACTGGACTCATCAGGAAGTTCCTGATGGACGTTCGGGCAGCACTAACAGACTTTTTAGGATTAGGAACGTCTGACTTAGTAGGTGAATTTATTAAATCAATCAGTGGTAACCTGTCGATCTTTAACGGTATCTGTGTTATATGTTTGCGGAGTTGGCTTTCCTCAGAGACTTCATCCAGGTTATTATGGTCACCTTTAGCAGAGTTCTTGCTTAGCTTCAAAGTTGATATCTCATTGCCAAGAGGAGATGGCTTCATGTTAGGCGTAGTGTTTAGTTCTGTGCTAGAATTTAGGTTCATACGTTTTAAATGATCGACTTTGATTGGGCTATTACGAGGCTAAGACTTGTTGGTTCTGCTGGTTTTAGCTTAAGTAATTCATTTTGACGGGATCACCAAATTTGTTGGGTAGTTTCAACTGTGGTGAGGTTTTGCTTAGATTTGACTTAAGGGATTTGGCTGAATAGATTTCGACTCTAATTTCCTATTCATAATGGCCATATCGAGCTTGACTCCCTCAAGCTCAGCAGTCAGGACGTTACACTGACAGCCACACACCGGGTTGTTTAATTGACAAACAGATGGAACCAATCCAACATTTTTATGTTCCTTTGCTTGGGCATCGATCACAGATAGGTGGTCGCTTGTTTGTGTTAATAGGTTAGCTATTGGAATCGGATTTAAGTTCTTAGTGTCATGCGATTTGCATACATTTCTATTGTCGGCTCTCAAACATTCACTTACGCGTGCACTCATACAATCCTCGCCCGGACTCACAATTCCAGTATTCTTGAGTTTTCTGTACAGAATCTAATGCAAGATTTGTGTAAGGTATCACCGTCCTTACCTTGAAAGGTCAAGGAGTTTTGTTTGTCCGGGCACCATACCAAGCTAAGGTCGAAACAAGAGCTTTGAAATGTTTTCCTTCTGCCACCAGGCGAAGTCCATTTGCCCTCAAAATGAAAGGTGTCTGATGTTAATTTGCTTCAATAGGGCTAGATCTCCGTTCCATTTGACGCTCTTGCCATCATAATTTAACTTAGAGAGGTTCTCATCTGTTAAAGCAACTAAAATATTCAATGATTCTTCACCAATTTGGTATTTTTGATTCTTCTGCTCGCTGTGCTGTGAGACACGTCCGCACACCGCCATGTTTCAATTTCATTTTTTTTTCGAATTTACTTGAATTTACGTGAAGCTTCTTCACAAAGTCGTTTCTTTTCTGCAGGACCCATCTCTTAATATTTAAGTTTCTTTTTTTCAAGAAAGCAGTCTTTTTGTGAGAGTTCGTTTCTTGGTATTTGCATGCATAATCGTCAAGAAGATGTTTCTTTTTGAAAGGATTTATTTCCATGTATTTCATCTTCTTATTTTCAAGGAGGCTATTTTTTTCTGTGGGAGCCATCTCTTGGTATTTATGTTTTGCACTTTGAAGAAGCACTTCTTTTTTAGAGTCCTTTTCTAGAGTCCATTTCTCTGTTTTTACTTTTGTTATTTTCACTGAGTGCATTTTTTTTCGCAGAGTCCATTTCTTTGAATTTACTTTTGTTACTTTCACTGAGTGCATTTTCTTTCGCAGAGTCCATTTATCTGTATTTACTTTTGTTATTTTCACTGAGTGCTTTTTCACAGAGTCCATTTCTTTGTATTTACTTTTGTTACTTTGTACGAGTGCATTTTTTTTCGCAGAGTCCATTTTCTTGTATTTAGTTTTGTTACTTTGTACGAGTGCATTTTTTTTTGCAGAGTCAATTTCCTTGTATTTATGCACATTTTTATCAAGAAGTCCTTTCTTATGCATAGAATCCATCTCTTGGTATTTAAGTTTATTGCTTTCAACAAGACGTTTCTTACTTGTAGGCAGGGCCATAGCTAGAAGTTTAATTGGGGGGGTGAATATTCATATATTCGTCTTATGCCTGAATGATTTCTTTTGTATGCTATTGTTCCTATGGTATATAAAATAAACATGAATATATGAATATACACCCTACATACACGTACATACACGTACATACATGTACATACACGTACGGCCTAGCTTGTAGGATTCATAGCGCTATACACAGGGGCGCCGGAAGCAACTTTTGGCGGCGGGGGCAGCCATTTCGAAAGGGCATCTATTATTTGCAACGTCCAGTGTGACGTGTTTTCTAATTTTAGAATTGTTTTTTAATCTTATTAGAAATAATATGTAGCTTTATAATTAACCGTTCAAGAATATTTCTGAGAAGATAAGAAAGTAAAAAAAGAATAACTGTTTTAGTCATATAGATTTGTTTGATACAAGAGACGACCGATTACTACGCTTCTATGATGTCCACAATTAACCCCTAAATTTACATGTTTATTCAAACGACCCGAAATATTTTCGCCGCTGCTCATTGGCCTGCACAAAATCTTTAGCAATCGTGGTGGTACAGACATCGTCAATTCTGTTTTTATGGATTGTGCTAAACATTCGGTTGTTTAGGCTGTTATCAGACATAGTTGAATGTATCCACGATTTGATCCGACGCATAACGCTAAAACTCCTCTCCGCGGTTGCTGACACTAAAGGCACGACATTGTAAAAAGACAATAACTTGTCAATTTGGGGTAGGCTTTCTTTGAAGCTTTGCTTCTTGGACAGTACATCACAAATAGTGGAAATTTTGGTGACTTTCTTCAGAGGAATTTCAGATTCTTTGTTATATAACTTAATATATACTGGAAGTTTTTCAAGCTCACTTTTTAGCCCATCCAAGTCGATAATCTCCGACAGACTTTCCCCCAGTTTCTTTACAAGTTAATCGGAACTGGAATACTCCTTATTTGCTGCAGCTAACAGGCAACTTTCAATTTCTTTCAAAACTTGCAAGTCATTCTGGTCGAAGCGAGTCTTGATGGCTTCCTTGATAGAGTCTAATGTTTCGTAAAACTGGCGTCGTAACTCATCTTTCTCATTTAACGTTACTGGTGCAACTGGAGTGCTGGAATGCACTACGTAATCGGTCATGTGTGTTGGTATGGTTCTCTTTCTCTTCGCTCTTGGCGCTTGCTGTTGTTCGTCTCCAGCCATTTTTTAAGTGTTCATATTACATCCGACCAATATATCTTGAACATATTTTAAAAGGGCTTCGGATGATAATCCCTCGTCGCATGGCATTACGCCAATGAAATCCTCCAAAACGTCGTAGTCTTCAGTGCAATGACGAATAGAAAAAGATAACTGTTCAGTTTTCGAAATGTCACTTGATTCATCGCAAATGATCGCATAAAATTTACTGGCATTAATGTCATCTATTAGACTTCTTCTCGCCCTCAGCACAAAAGTTTCTTCCTGTTCAACTAAAATATCGTGAGACATGTACTGATTTTCCTTTAAAAGAAGATTTAATCCTTCATGGTCAATGGCTTTGTCTTTGTTAAATTGAATGATGTTCGAGTCTTCGTCTGTATGACCTCGAATTGCTACACCTTGTCTAAGAAGCGTTTTCAATGTGTTCAAGTGGGCTACAAGGCCTTGTTGCCTCAGACGTTGTTGCTCCTTTATCTGGCTATCTATCTGAATATCAACTGTAGTTTGGCTACTTCTT